>NW_027421292.1:0-9138 GCF_009905375.1 Apium graveolens | reverse complement strand
AATTACTCTAATATGGTTTAAAGACTTACATGGTGATTAGAGCCAAAATGTGGACCAAAATTGACTCGTAGAAAGTGGTACCAAGATGGTAAAGGATGATGTCAAATTAGATGTTTATGATGTTAACATGTTAATGTACTAATATATGGTTGAAAGGAGTTTTTAAGGTGCAAAATTACTCTAATATGGTTTAAAGGATTACATGGTAGATTAGAGCCAAAATGTGGACCAAAATTGACTGTATGAAAGTGGTACCAAGAGATGGTTAAAGGATGTCAAATTGGATGTTATGATGTTAACATGTTAATTCTACCAATATATGGTGAAAGTGAGTCTTATAAGGTGCAAAATTACTCTAATATGGTTAAAGTGACTTACATGGTAGATTAGAGCCAAAATGTGGACCAAAATTGACTCATTTGAAAGTGGTACCAAGAGATGGTTAAAGGATGTCAAATTGGATGTATGATGTTAACATGTTAATTCTACCAATATATGGTTGAAAGTGAGTCTTATAAGGTGCAAAATTACTCTAATATGGTTTAAAGTGACTTACATGGTGATTAGAGCCAAAAGTGGACCAAAATTGACGTATGAAAGTGGTACCAAGAGATGGTTAAAGGATGTCAAATGGATGTTTATGATGTTAACATGTTAATTCTACCAATATATGGTGGCAAGTTAGTCTTATAAGGTGCAAAATTACTCTAATATGGTTTAAAGTGACTTGCATGGTAGATTAGACCAAAATGTGGACCAAAATTGATTCGTATGAAAGTGGTACCAAGAGATGGTTAAAGGATGTCAAATTGGATGTTTATGATGTTAACATGTTAATTCTACCAATATATGGTTGAAAGTGAGTCTTATAAGGTGCAAAATTACTCTAATATGGTTTAAAGTGACTTACATGGTTGATTAGAGCCAAAATGTGGACCAAAATTGACTCGTATGAAAGTGGTACCAAGAGGTTAGATTATGTTTATGATGTTAACATGTTAATTGTACCAATATATGGTTGAAAGTGAGTCTTATAAGGTGCAAAATTACTCTAATATGGTTTAAAGTGACTTACATGGTAGATTAGAGCCAAAATGTGGACCAAAATTGACTTGTATGAAAGTGGTACCAAGAGATGGTTAAAGGATGTCAAATTGGATGTTTATGAGTTAACATGTTAATTCTACCAATATATGGTGAAAGTAGTCTTATAAGGTGCAAAATTACTCTAATATGGTTTAAAGTGACTTACATGGTAGATTAGAGCCAAAATGTGGACCAAAATTGACTCGTATGAAAGTGGTACCAAGAGATGGTTAAAGGATGTCAAATTGGATGTTTATGATGTTAACATGTTAATTCTACCAATATATGGTGAAAGTGAGTCTTATAAGGTGCAAAATTACTCTAATATGGTTTAAAGTGACTTACATGGTTGATTAGAGCCAAAATGTGGACCAAAATTGACTCGTATGAAAGTGGTACCAAGAGATGGTTAAAGGATGTCAAATTGGATGTTTATGATGTTAACATGTTAATTCTACCAATATATGGTGAAAGTGAGTCTTATAAGGTGCAAAATTACTCTAATATGGTTTAAAGGACTTACATGGTAGATTAGAGCCAAAATATGGACCAAAATGACTTGTATGAAAGTGGTACCAAGAGATGGTTAAAGGATGTCAAATTGGATGTTTATGATGTTAACATGTTAATTCTACCAATATATGGTGGCAAGTAGTCTTATAAGGTGCAAAATTACTCTAATATGGTTTAAAGGACTTACATGGTAGATTAGAGCCAAAATGTGGACCAAAATTGACTGTATGAAAGTGGTACCAAGAGATGGTTAAAGGATGTCAAATTGGATGTTTATGATGTTAACATGTTAATTCTACCAATATATTGGCAAGTAGTCTTATAAGGTGCAAAATTACTCTAATATGGTTTAAAGTGACTTACATGGTAGATTAGAGCCAAAATGTGGACCAAATTGACTCGTATGAAAGTGGTACCAAGAGATGGTTAAAGGATGTCAAATTGGATGTTTATGATGTTAACATGTTAATTCTACCAATATATGGTTGAAAGTGAGTCTTATAAGGTGCAAAATTACTAATATGGTTTAAAGTGACTTACATGGTGATTAGAGCCAAAATGTGGACCAAAATTGACTCGTATGAAAGTGGTACCAAGAGTGGTTAAAGGATGTCAAATTGGATGTTTATGATGTTAACATGTTAATTGTACCAATATATGGTTGAAAGTGAGTCTTATAAGGTGCAAAATTACTCTAATATGGTTTAAAGGACTTACATGGTAGATTAGAGCCAAAATGTGGACCAAAATTGACTGTATGAAAGTGGTACCAAGAGATGGTTAAAGGATGTCAAATTGGATGTTTATGATGTTAACATGTTAATTCTACCAATATATGGTGCAAGTTAGTATAAGGTGCAAAATTACTCTAATATGGTTTAAAGTGACTTACATGGTAGATTAGAGCCAAAATGTGGACCAAAATTGATCGTATGAAAGTGGTACCAAGAGATGGTTAAAGGATGTCAAATTGGATGTTTATGATGTTAACATGTTAATTCTACCAATATATGGTTGAAAGTGAGTCTTATAAGGTGCAAAATTACTCTAATATGGTTTAAAGTGACTTACATGGTAGATTAGAGCCAAAATGTGGACCAAAATTGACTCGTATGAAAGTGGTACCAAGAGGTATGTATGATGTTATGAAACATGTTAATTCTACCAATATATGGTTGAAAGTGATTATAAGGTGCAAAATTACTCTAATATGGTTTAAAGGACTTACATGGTAGATTAGAGCCAAAATGTGGACCAAAATTGACTGTATGAAAGTGGTACCAAGAGATGGTTAAAGGATGTCAAATTGGATGTTTATGATGTTAACATGTTAATTCTACCAAATATGGTTGAAAGTAGTCTTATAAGGTGCAAAATTACTCTAATATGGTTTAAAGTGACTTACATGGTAGATTAGAGCCAAAATGTGGACCAAAATTGACTCGTATGAAAGTGGTACCAAGAGATGGTTAAAGGATGTCAAATTGGATGTTTATGATGTAACATGTTAATTCTACCAATATATGGTTGAAAGTGAGTCTTATAAGGTGCAAAATTACTCTAATATGGTTTAAAGTGACTTACATGGTAGATTAGAGCCAAAATGTGGACCAAAATTGACTCGTATGAAAGTGGTACCAAGAGTGGTTAAAGGATGTCAAATTGGATGTTTATGATGTTAACATGTTAATTCTACCAATATATGGTGAAAGTGAGTCTTATAAGGTGCAAAATTACTCTAATATGGTTTAAAGGACATGGTAGATTAGAGCCAAAATGTGGACCAAAATTGACTGTATGAAAGTGGTACCAAGAGATGGTTAAAGGATGTCAAATTGGATGTTTATGATGTTAACATGTTAATTCTACCAATATATGGTGAAAGTAGTCTTATAAGGTGCAAAATTACTCTAATATGGTTTAAAGTGACTTACATGGTAGATTAGAGCCAAAATGTGGACCAAAATTGACTCGTATGAAAGTGGTACCAAGAGATGGTTAAAGGATGTCAAATTGGATGTTTATGATGTTAACATGTTAATTCTACCAATATATGGTGAAAGTGAGTCTTATAAGGTGCAAAATTACTCTAATATGGTTTAAAGTGACTTATGGGATTAGAGCCAAAATGGACCAAAATTGACTCGTATGAAAGTGGTACCAAGAGATGGTTAAAGGATGTCAAATTGGATGTTTATGATGTTAACATGTTAATTCTACCAATATATGGTGAAAGTGAGTCTTATAAGGTGCAAAATTACTCTAATATGGTTTAAAGTGACTTACATGGTGATTAGAGCCAAAATGTGGACCAAAATTGATCGTATGAAAGTGGTACCAAGAGTGGTTAAAGGATGTCAAATTGGATGTTTATGATGTTAACATGTTAATTCTACCAATATATGGTTGAAAGTGAGTCTTATAAGGTGCAAAATTACTCTAATATGGTTTAAAGTGACTTACATGGTAGATTAGAGCCAAAATGGACCAAAATTGACTGTATGAAAGTGGTACCAAGAGATGGTTAAAGGATGTCAAATTGGATGTTTATGATGTTAACATGTTAATTCTACCAATATATGGTGAAAGTAGTCTTATAAGGTGCAAAATTACTCTAATATGGTTTAAAGTGACTTACATGGTAGTAGAGCCAAAATGTGGACCAAAATTGACGTATGAAAGTGGTACCAAGAGATGGTTAAAGGATGTCAAATTGGATGTTTATGATGTTAACATGTTAATTCTACCAATATATGGTTGAAAGTGAGTCTTATAAGGTGCAAAATTACTCTAATATGGTTTAAAGTGACTTACATGGTGATTAGAGCCAAAATGTGGACCAAAATTGATCGTATGAAAGTGGTACCAAGGGTGGTAAAGGATGTCAAATTGGATGTTTATGATGTTAACATGTTAATTTACCAATATATGGTTGAAAGTGAGTCTTATAAGGTGCAAAATTACTCTAATATGGTTTAAAGGACTTACATGGTAGATTAGAGCCAAAATGTGGACCAAAATTGACTGTATGAAAGTGGTACCAAGAGATGGTTAAAGGATGTCAAATTGGATGTTTATGATGTTAACATGTTAATTCTACCAATATATGGGAAAGTAGTCTTATAAGGTGCAAAATTACTCTAATATGGTTTAAAGGACTTACATGGTAGATTAGAGCCAAAATGTGGACCAAAATTGACTGTATGAAAGTGGTACCAAGAGATGGTTAAAGGATGTCAAATTGGATGTTTATGATGTTAACATGTTAATTCTACCAATATATGGTGAAAGTAGTCTTATAAGGTGCAAAATTACTCTAATATGGTTTAAAGTGACTTACATGGTGATTAGAGCCAAAATGTGGACCAAAATTGATCGTATGAAAGTGGTACCAAGAGATGGTTAAAGGATGTCAAATTGGATGTTTATGATGTTAACATGTTAATTACCAATATATGGTTGAAAGTGAGTCTTATAAGGTGCAAAATTACTCTAATATGGTTTAAAGTGACTTACATGGTAGATTAGAGCCAAAATGTGGACCAAAATTGACTGTATGAAAGTGGTACCAAGAGATGGTTAAAGGATGTCAAATTGGATGTTTATGATGTTAACATGTTAATTCTACCAATATATGGTGAAAGTGAGTCTTATAAGGTGCAAAATTACTCTAATATGGTTTAAAGTGACTTACATGGTAGATTAGAGCCAAAATGTGGACCAAAATTGACTGTATGAAAGTGGTACCAAGAGATGGTTAAAGGATGTCAAATTGGATGTTTATGATGTTAACATGTTAATTCTACCAATATATGGTGAAAGTGAGTCTTATAAGGTGCAAAATTACTCTAATATGGTTTAAAGTGACTTACATGGTAGATTAGAGCCAAAATGTGGACCAAAATTGACTGTATGAAAGTTACCAAAGGGTAAATGTTTATGATGTTAACATGTTAATTCTACCAATATATGGTTGAAAGTGAGTCTTATAAGGTGCAAAATTACTCTAATATGGTTTAAAGGACTTACATGGTAGATTAGAGCCAAAATGTGGACCAAAATTGACTCGTATGAAAGTGGTACCAAGAGATGGTTAAAGGATGTCAAATTGGATGTTTATGATGTTAACATGTTAATTCTACCAATATATGGTTGAAAGTGAGTCTTATAAGGTGCAAAATTACTCTAATATGGTTTAAAGTGACTTACATGGTAGATTAGAGCCAAAATGTGGACCAAAATTGACTCGTATGAAAGTGGTACCAAGAGATGGTTAAAGGATGTCAAATTGGATGTTTATGATGTTAACATGTTAATTCTACCAATATATTGAAAGTGAGTCTTATAAGGTGCAAAATTACTCTAATATGGTTTAAAGTGACTTACATGGTAGATTAGAGCCAAAATGTGGACCAAAATTGACTGTATGAAAGTGGTACCAAGAGATGGTTAAAGGATGTCAAATTGGATGTTTATGATGTTAACATGTTAATTCTACCAATATATGGTTGAAAGTGAGTCTTATAAGGTGCAAAATTACTCTAATATGGTTTAAAGTGACTTACATGGTAGATTAGAGCCAAAATGTGGACCAAAATTGACTCGTATGAAAGTGGTACCAAGAGATGGTTAAAGGATGTCAAATTGGATGTTTATGATGTTAACATGTTAATTCTACCAATATATGGTGAAAGTAGTCTTATAAGGTGCAAAATTACTCTAATATGGTTTAAAGTGACTTACATGGTAGATTAGAGCCAAAATGTGGACCAAAATTGACTCGTATGAAAGTGGTACCAAGAGATGGTTAAAGGATGTCAAATTGGATGTTTATGATGTTAACATGTTAATTCTACCAATATATGGTTGAAAGTGAGTCTTATAAGGTGCAAAATTACTCTAATATGGTTTAAAGTGACTTACATGGTGATTAGAGCCAAAATGTGGACCAAAATTGACTCGTATGAAAGTGGTACCAAGAGTGGTTAAAGGATGTCAAATTGGATGTTTATGATGTTAACATGTTAATTTACCAATATATGGTTGAAAGTGAGTCTTATAAGGTGCAAAATTACTCTAATATGGTTTAAAGGACTTACATGGTAGATTAGAGCCAAAATGTGGACCAAAATTGACTGTATGAAAGTGGTACCAAGAGATGGTTAAAGGATGTCAAATTGGATGTTTATGATGTTAACATGTTAATTCTACCAATATATGGTGAAAGTAGTCTTATAAGGTGCAAAATTACTCTAATATGGTTTAAAGTGACTTACATGGTAGATTAGAGCCAAAATGTGGACCAAAATTGACGTATGAAAGTGGTACCAAGAGATGGTTAAAGGATGTCAAATTGGATGTTTATGATGTTAACATGTTAATTCTACCAATATATGGTTGAAAGTGAGTCTTATAAGGTGCAAAATTACTCTAATATGGTTTAAAGTGACTTACATGGTGATTAGAGCCAAAATGTGGACCAAAATTGACTCGTATGAAAGTGGTACAAGAGATGGTTAAAGGATGTCAAATTGGATGTTTATGATGTTAACATGTTAATTCTACCAATATATGGTGAAAGTGAGTCTTATAAGGTGCAAAATTACTCTAATATGGTTTAAAGTGACTTACATGGTAGATTAGAGCCAAAATGTGGACCAAAATTGACTGTATGAAAGTGGTACCAAGAGATGGTTAAAGGATGTCAAATTGGATGTTTATGATGTTAACATGTTAATTCTACCAATATATGGTGAAAGTAGTCTTATAAGGTGCAAAATTACTCTAATATGGTTTAAAGTGACTTACATGGTAGATTAGAGCCAAAATGTGGACCAAAATTGACGTATGAAAGTGGTACCAAGAGATGGTTAAAGGATGTCAAATTGGATGTTTATGATGTTAACATGTTAATTCTACCAATATATGGTTGAAAGTGAGTCTTATAAGGTGCAAAATTACTCTAATATGGTTTAAAGTGACTTACATTAGATTAGAGCCAAAATGTGGACCAAAATTGACTCGTATGAAAGTGGTACCAAGAGTGGTTAAAGGATGTCAAATTGGATGTTTATGATGTTAACATGTTAATTCTACCAATATATGGTTGAAAGTGAGTCTTATAAGGTGCAAAATTACTCTAATATGGTTTAAAGTGACTTACATGGTAGATTAGAGCCAAAATGTGGACCAAAATTGACGTATGAAAGTGGTACCAAGAGATGGTTAAAGGATGTCAAATTGGATGTTTATGATGTTAACATGTTAATTCTACCAATATATGGTTGAAAGTGAGTCTTATAAGGTGCAAAATTACTAATATGGTTTAAAGTGACTTACATGGTGATTAGAGCCAAAATGTGGACCAAAATTGACTCGTATGAAAGTGGTACCAAGAGATGGTTAAAGGATGTCAAATTGGATGTTTATGATGTTAACATGTTAATTCTACCAATATATGGTGAAAGTGAGTCTTATAAGGTGCAAAATTACTCTAATATGGTTTAAAGTGACTTACATGGTAGATTAGAGCCAAAATGTGGACCAAAATTGACTGTATGAAAGTGGTACCAAGAGATGGTTAAAGGATGTCAAATTGGATGTTTATGATGTTAACATGTTAATTCTACCAATATATGGTGGAAAGTAGTCTTATAAGGTGCAAAATTACTCTAATATGGTTTAAAGTGACTTACATGGTAGATTAGAGCCAAAATGTGGACCAAAATTGACTCGTATGAAAGTGGTACCAAGAGATGGTTAAAGGATGTCAAATTGGATGTTTATGATGTTAACATGTTAATTCTACCAATATATGGTGAAAGTGAGTCTTATAAGGTGCAAAATTACTCTAATATGGTTTAAAGTGACTTACATGGTGATTAGAGCCAAAATGTGGACCAAAATTGACTCGTATGAAAGTGGTACCAAGAGTGGTTAAAGGATGTCAAATTGGATGTTTATGATGTTAACATGTTAATTCTACCAATATATGGTTGAAAGTGAGTCTTATAAGGTGCAAAATTACTCTAATATGGTTTAAAGTGACTTACATGGTAGATTAGAGCCAAAATGTGGACCAAAATTGACTGTATGAAAGTGGTACCAAGGATGGTTAAAGGATGTCAAATTGGATGTTTATGATGTTAACATGTTAATTCTACCAATATATGGGAAAGTAGTCTTATAAGGTGCAAAATTACTCTAATATGGTTTAAAGTGACTTACATGGTAGATTAGAGCCAAAATGTGGACCAAAATTGACTCGTATGAAAGTGGTACCAAGAGATGGTTAAAGGATGTCAAATTGGATGTTTATGATGTTAACATGTTAATTCTACCAATATATGGTTGAAAGTAGTCTTATAAGGTGCAAAATTACTCTAATATGGTTTAAAGTGACTTACATGGTAGATTTAGAGCCAAAATGTGGACCAAAATTGACTCGTATGAAAGTGGTACCAAGAGATGGTTAAAGGATGTCAAATTGGATGTTTATGATGTTAACATGTTAATTCTACCAATATATGGTTGAAAGTG
>NW_027421291.1:0-30380 GCF_009905375.1 Apium graveolens | reverse complement strand
CAAGTCATGTTTTATTTTTGACATGCTAACATTTTATTGACATGAGATTCATTCATGCAAGCTTAGTGTTAATTTACAATTGAATGTCATCAACAGCCTTGTTAAATTTGTTTGATATGAAATGTTTACTTTTGATATCTCGTGGAAATTGGGCTAATGAGATTAGTACATGGGATAAGCAAATTATTGTACATGATTTATTTTGGTGACTCGTTCTGAATTAAACATGCGATATTAGTCTTCTGAGAACCCAATAATAAAGTATAAAACCTATTTGGTTAAAATGATAACATGATCACATATTGTCCACGTAATTTGATATTTTTGTTATCACAATATTGCAATTTTCAGGGTGAAAGAAGCATAATTTACATATGTGCAATCTCGATTCAATATATTTTGACAAATATATATGATTTGTTTCTTGCGACAATTACTACTAATGTTAATCTAAATAATGTGTGGAGAGACATGTGGTGTATCCTCTTATTCGGTAAGCTGCAATAGAACATTATTTACTACTTATTAGTAATAGGTTCAGATTGATTTTTAGTTTCCGATTACTGATAGATCAATAATTCGACTGGAGTGGCATGATTGTTTAGCTTAAATTTTATCCTCAAATTTGAGCTACCTGTTTGGTAAGCATATGTGCGGGAATATATTGGCACTAATCAATTTCAGGGATGATCACGGTGTTAAAACTTAAAGGCCTGTTACCTAAATAGTACAGGTTTTGGATCGGCATGAGAGTTATATTCAACAAGTACAAGTCGGATTTTAATTATATATCAATATATATCCTAGTCGTATTTCCTTCTAATCCAAATTGAGTTGGGTGTATGAAATTATTTTTGATTATTATCAATTTATTTGTATAAACTTGAATTTTTGTTGGTGAAAAAACAAACGGCGAGGGAGTAAGATGAGTTGTCGTCAAGTTAGGATTATCAAAATCCAGTTCTACTTCAAGTCCAGTTCGGCACGAGCTGTACGCGAATATTTGTGTATATATATACCACATTATGTTTGGAGTCACTGGAACAAATCCATTCTACATTACTTCAAATGAAGCTTCAATGGGGCAATGTGAGCGTAGATATACCCGAAGATGTTATCGCCGTTATACTTTCGAGACTTCCGGTGAAATCATTGCTTAGATGCAAGTTGTTGGGATTTAATTTGAACAAAACTGTTGTGTGTGTTTGTGTGAGTCTTTAGCTACTGGCAGTCGTGGCAACCCAGCATGGAGATAATGTAGGAGTGTGCAGAATAAATATGTTAGTGATGTAGTTTGTTCAGGACTTTCTGTTTAGATCCTAGTTTGTAGGAGTCAATTATTCTTTGTTGTTTAAGTCTATATAATGTAACCTTAGTAGTAATAAAAAGCTAAGTTCAGCATTATCTTTGTTTTCTCCAGTTTATATCACACACAGCTATAAAATCTGTTTATGCCCAAGTACATGCCTAAGGCACAGTCGATGGAGATGGGTAAACAAAGATGGAATGATCGCTTGAACTATCCCATGTTGACAAGAGCTAATTATACAGCATGGGCTATGAAAATGAAGGTGTATATGCAGGCTCATGGCGTTTGGATGCAATATCACCTAAGAATCCTAAATCAATGACGGTTGATGATAAGATGGATAAAACAGCTCTGGCAGCAATATACTAGGGTATACCAGAAGACGTGCTTCTTTCTCTTGCGAACAAGAGACAGCTAAGGAAGCATGGGAGGCAATTAGGACATTGTGCCAAGGTGCGGAGAGAGTCAAGACTACAAGAACTCAAACACTCAAGGCAGAATTCGAGTCCATGACAATGAAAGACTCAGAATCGGTGGATGACTTCTCCACGAAGTTGAACAACCTGGTCACAAACATACGTGCACTAGGAGAAGAAGTGACAGAAAGCTATGTGGTAAAGAAATTACTACACGCGATACCCTCTAAATTTTTATAAATCGCATCTACTATAGAGCATCGAGGATCTCAGTATAATGACAATGGAGGAAACCTGGGGTCGCTAAGGCTTGAGGAGAGAATTAAAGGACAAACCGAGACAGGGGGAGGAAAATTATTGTTGACTAGTGAGGAATGGATTGAACGTGAAAGGGAAGATGAGAGAAAATTATTGCTCACAAGAGATGAATGGATGACTCTCAAATAAAGTAAATGCTTGCTTCACAAAAGAACAGAAGTAAGGAATGCAATCGAGGTGCTCGAGATAAAAGTAAGGTTCACTGCTTCAACTGCAGCGCCTATGGTCATTATGCAGTTGAATGTAAGAAACCCAGGCGAGATAAAGAAATTAAGGAGGAAGCTAATATGATACAGATTCCAGACGAACCTGCACTACTGATGGTGGAAAGCACGAAAGAAAAGAATGGATCACTAATGATCAATAAAGAGCAAGTAATGCCCAGGTTAAATCACAAAGGTACGAAAGAGATAGAGTCAAATATGTGGTACTTGGACAATGGTGCCAGTAACCACATGACCGGACAATTCTCAAAGTTCAGAGAGATCGACACTAAGGTAACAGGACAGGTGAAATTTGGCGATGATCGATGGTTCAAATAAAGGGCAAAGGATCTATAATTCTGAAATGCAAGAAAGAAAGCAGAGTTCTGAATGAGGTATATTATATTCCTACACTTCGGAGTAATATTATTAGCTTGGACAGCTTTCGGAAAATGGGTACAGGATAATTATTAAAGGTGAAAATCTTTGGGTACACGAAGACAAGGGTGATCTATTGATGAAGGTAAAGCGATCGCCGAATCGCATGTACAAATCATCATAAACAGCAGTGAGTCAATGTGTCTTGCAGCAAGGAATGAAAATGAAAATTGGTTGTGGCACTCACGTTTAGGCCATGTTAATTTTAAGGCCTTGAAGCTTATGAGTGCTCAAAATATGGTACTTGGAATGCCTAAAATTTAAACAAAAAGACACTCGAGCTAGTCCACGGTGCCTGTGTGGACCTATCACGCCATGTACTCCAGTAGGTAACAAATATATTTGTTTTAATCGATGATTATTGCAGAGTAATGTGGACGTATCTTTTGAAAAATAAGAGTGTGGCATTCAATGCGTTTAAATGTTTTCGTGTTTTAGTTGAAGATAGTCCAGAAAAAAGGATGGTGACTTTTAGAAAAGACATGGAGGGGAATTTACTTCCAGGGAATTTACTCAGTATTGTGAAGAAGCAGGAATTGTCAGGCATTTTTCAGCTCCCTACTCTCCCCAGCAGAATGGTGTAGTGGAGAGACGTAATAGAACCTTGATTGAGATGGCGAGGTGCTTGTTGAAAGAAATGAATTTACCCAATTATTTATGGGGGAAGCCGTCCGTCATGCCATATTTAATCAACAAACTCCCGACTCGTGCTGTAACCGAAATTACTCCCTATGAGGCTTGGTCGAAGGAAAAACCCCATGTTGAACATCTCTGAGTATTTTTGTGTGGCTCATGTAAAGGTTCCAACTGCAAATTTAAAAAACTAGACTCCAGAAGTAAGACAATGGTCTATCTCGGAAAGGAAGCTGGCACAAAAGCATTCAAATGTCTGATCCAGAGAAGGAAACTATTTGTGTAAGTCGAGATGTTGTGTTCGAGGAGGGGAAAGCATAGAACTGGTCAGAAAGCTCGAAAGATATGATCAATGCATAATTGGGATCATTTACTGTGGCGATGAATACTTTGGTGACATCCAATGAGCTTAATGAAAATGGAGAAGAAACAGCAAGTTCCACTCAAAGAACATCCAGCCAAGGTGATGGCTACAGTGACCATACCACAATCGATGATGTGTCTGACACAATTTCTGGAAGTGATACAGAAAGGTCACCGGAATCTGCTGATTCTGTTGCAAGTTCAGAATCAAGTGTCGAGCCTCGAAAGTACGGAATTAAGTGATATCTATAATGAAAGTGAACCTATGAATTCGAGGACGAAGAGCTGTACTTGATGGTTTAGATGAACCTGCAAAATATACTCAAGCTTCAAAGGGGACTAAATGGATGGAAGCTATGAAAGTTGAGGTGGATGTGTCGAAAGAAATGGGACTTGGAAGCTAACGGAACTACCTCCAGGACGTAAACCCATTGACCTGAAATGGATTTACAAGATTAAGCGAGAACAAATGGGAAGATTGTCAAGCATAAGGCAGAATTGTTGCCAAGGGATATGTACAGAAATAGGGCGTTGATTTTGATGAAGTTTTTGCACCAGTTACTCGTATCGAGACAATAAGGCTACTGTTTGCTCTTGCTGCAAAGGGTAATTGGGAGGTGCACCACCTTGATGTTAAAACGGCCTTTTTGAATGGTGAAATCAGGGAAGTGGTTTATCAGGCAACCTGAAGGAAGTCATAAGCAAGGATGAGGGTGGTACAGAAGTAAATCCCACTGAGTTGAAACGTATGATTGGTGGCCTGAGATATCTCGTCAATACCATACCAGAATTGGCATATGCGGTGGGCATTGTGAGCAGGTTCATGGAAAGGCCTACTATACTACACCAAGCTACAGCAAAACGCATACTTCATTATGTGAAAGGGACTCTCGAGTTTGGCCTGATGTATTTACATAATAAGGAGAATGAGGTGTTGATTGGATACTCGGATAGTGACCTGGCCAAGGTGGAAGATAAGAGAAGCACAGGAGGCATGGTGTTCTACCTAAATAATAGTTTGATAATGTGGGCGTCTCAAAAACAAAGATGCGTTGCACTTTCTTCGTGCGAAGCCGAGTTCATGGATGCGACTGCTGCAGCATGCCAGGCAATTTGGTTAAAAAGGCTGTTGTCTCGGATTGCAAAAATTAATGTTGGTCCAGTTACTTTGTTCATTGATAATCAATCTGCGATTGATTTGGCTAAAATCCGGTAGTCCATGGTCGTAGCAAACACATAGATATCGGGTATCACTACATATGCGAGTGTGTGGAGAATGGAGAGATCGAGGTTAAGCACGTAAGAACGGAAGAACAACGTGCAGATTCACTTACTAAACCACTGGTTGCTGTTAAGTTTGAGTTCATGAGGAATTTGCTTGGAGTCACCAATTGTGCTCAGACATGTTCAAATTAAGGGGGAATCTGTTGATTTAATTTGAACAAAAGAGCTGTTGGTGTTTTTGCGAGTCTTTAGCTATGGCAGTCGTGGCAACCTAGCATGGAGATAATGTAGGAGTGCTGCAGAATAAATATGTTAGTGATGTAGTTTGTTCATGACTTTCTGTTTAAATCCTAGTTTGTAGGAGTCAATTATTCTTTGTTGTTTAAGTCTATATAATGTAACCTTAGTAGTAATAAAAAGCTAAGTTCGGCGTTATCTTTGTTTTCTCCAGTTTATATAAACACATAGCTATATATATTGTATACGGTTCATATCAGACCTTCACAAGTTAGTCTGCAAGTCATGGCTCTCCATAATCTCGAACCCTAATTTTATAAAATTCAGCTCCATAATGGTATCATCGCTTCCCGCAATATTCCCGAAATTACCAATATATTAGATCCTGTTCAATTTCTTGAGCTGCAAGATTTGTCCTTCACTTCCTGTGCACATTGACTTCATTGTAATGCCACGCTATTTTTACGGAACTCTCTTCAGACCTTATGTTATTGGTTGTTGTAATGGCATTATTTATATGTGATATGTCTGGTGCAAGTGTGTATCTCTGGAATCCATCATCCGTCAATTTATAAAACATCCTCGTCTTAAACGGCCAAGATATATATACATTGAAAGAGATTTCAAAACAAATATACTAAAAACTTGAACCCCTAATTTGTAAATATTTAGAAAGTTGATTAACTTGAATAATTAAAAAAGGATAAATTAAAAAATTAGCCTTTCCATACATTCATAACTCCATTCTATATAAAGCTAATGCCAAAGTCACTTCCAGAATCTACAAGTTATAATTTTAACCCTAGTAACTTCAAGATCAGATTCTTCTCTTAAAACAAAAATAGAAAAGAACTAAAAAATCATGCATATATTTAGCAGCCACACGCAAACCCGTTAAAGGAAAAGAACATAGTTTCCAACATGCCAAATCTATTTTCCAATTTTTTGAATATAAAGGACTAATACCAACCAAACAAGATATTATCAGCAGGATCCAAAATATCCTACTCTATACATTAGTTTGAACATATTATTTTCGTTAACAAGGCTAGTGCACCGAACTATAAACATCAATAAGTTCTAAAAGTTAAATATCTATACAATTTTCTCATAAATTTGACAATTTAATCAAGGAAACATTACTTTTGAAACTCAGCTATAAACTATTCAGCTCTAACAGTTTTAGATCGATGTTGAATTTGACACTTTCATTTCCGGAACTAAAATTAAAATTCAATTAAAAAACAACACCAAGCACACTAACGTCTAACACAGAAAATATTAAATTGTTGTTCCTAAGTAGAAACTAAGACAGTGAACATTACATCACTAATCATACTAGCACTCCCTGATCCGTTTTCTTGAAACCAGAAAGTATATTTAAAGTACAATATCTTAATAATTACTAACATCTTAACGAGATTTTTAAACAAGTAGGAGATAATCATACCAAACTACATCTAACTATAATAACACCAAATAGATGTAAGTATGGTATTCGTAACAATTAAACAACTTGAACATATTAAAACAGACGCAATTATACATGAGTACTACCAATATAAACATCAAATTCAGCCGCAAAGAAATAAACTTGACACGTGAACAAATTGTAACATTTACCGGTGGAAAGAATTAAACTTGAGAGGAAATAATTAAATTATATATTTATATAGGGTAGCAGTTCATGGAGAACCATTTAATATAGAGAACCGTGGAGACCATTATTTAAAAAATATATAATATAATTTTATTTCATTTTTTTCATATAGTTACAAATTTTAATTACCAAGTTAAAGAGCGAAGTTAAATAATTTTTTTATTTAAAAAATTATTAAAATTTAATGAAAATTTTAAAGTGATTCTATAGTAGAATCACAATAGAATCATACTTATTCAACATATTTCACTAGAGAATCAAATTTAAAATATTATTTTTTTAAATTTTAATTGTTAAATTTTTTATTATATTGAAATTTAATTATTATTCTATACTAGCATTGAATTTCATATTTTTTTAAAATAAAATTTAATATTTGTGATGAGATTCTATAATGGAATCAGGGTTCTCCACGGTTTTTCATATAAGTGGGTTCCCCACAAAGTAAAGGCCTATCTATCTATCTATCTATCTATGTATATATATATATATTACCTCCACCATAACTTTCTCAAAATTTTACATCACTTGATCAATAATCTCACTCCCAATCCGCATATATCGGTCCCATGATGATTGTTGTACCATATCAGTTTTTTCTGGAAAGGTTATTGTGGTTGATTTCTCCATCATTTCATTAAGTTCTGCACGCGGCACTCGATGTATGCCCTCCAAAGACACTATAGTGTCTACCTCAGATGAAACCCTTCGAATAATGGAGTGTGCATCATCCATGATGTTTATTTGAGAGGCCTGTTGAGACATCTTTAATTTAGATGCCTCATCCGCTCCTTTTAACTCCGATAATAAATTTCAAGGATGTAGCACCAGCCTATTTTTCTTTGGCATTCCGTCTTTATAAGGAGACCTAAGTCATGCTTCCTTTCTCTAGCCGGAGAGAGAGGTACCTCGGAGGCTGATTGAGTGCTGATCATGGCCTCCAAAGATTCGTACATCATACATTCTGTAACAAATAGACCAAACATTGAATAAAATATGCTAAGTTATATTAGTGGATCAATTCAATGGACTTGGATAAAGTTTGCAACAAACCACTATCTTTTTTATTCTTGGCTCGTCAATATTTAGACATACTTAAAAAATTCCAAATCAGTCATATGTGTCTCCAAATTAGCATCCATACTATAGATAAGTAGACATATAAAAGGTGTAATAAAAAGCAAGTCATCAATTTTTTGATAACTACAGTCCTTTATCATATAAGAGATAACTATTAAAATTTAAAATTCATTATTTCTTTGTCATAAGGAAAAGCTAACCGGTGGTCTGAAAATGTTAACTACCAGAAGGACCTCAATCACAACTAGTATTTTAAAAAAAATAAAGAGGTGAATTATTGGATTTATTATTCAGGGACATGATCCAGAAGTCTCGGTAGCTTGGTAATTAATAAATTATTAATCCCTAATATACACTATGGAGAGAATTTAAACTCGAAAGTATATTAGAAAAATAAAATAAAATTATAGCTCATTCATATTTGTCTTATATTTATGTCTCGTGTTTTAAATTCTGCAGTCAGGATCATGAGTCGCTGCTTTCTCGCAGGAAGCATGTGTTGGCTAAGGCAAGCATTAACTAACTATTGCAATAAAAAGTGATGCAAGTATTATGGGCAATTAGTAAAAGGTCCAAGTAATTCATCAATTCTTGTCATACTTAAATTGAATCAGTAATGGGAAGAAAAGATTCAGCACGGTTTAAAGGAAGAAACATGTTTTTTATGTGTGATCTTATTAAAACATATTGCTAGAAAAGTGCTAAGCAAAACACAAAATGTAGTCATATTGTAAAAAATATTCACCATTTTAAAAAATTTAATTTCATTTTAAGATTTGCAGAGTATGTCAGAAATAAATGAAGGAGAGGGAGTGAATCTATTCTACCTTTACAACTTACAACCACGAAATATTAACTCACTGTCTCAACCTATATAACAAGAATCCAAAGAATTTAATCAAACACATCTACCAGTTTCAACTTTTAATCAAAGTGCCTTTAAGAATAATTAAACATCACATTAGTTGATTAATAGAGAGAGGTGTGAGTGTATGTTCATACCAAACTACTAATTCATTATCAAAAACACAATTTGTAAATTTAAATTTTATATTTTACAATACATTACATATAGGATACATATTCAAAAACACACAGGTTTGTCCTTAGTATTTTTCTTTATTCATATTCCTTAAGTAAGTGGATGGGTGACTCTCAGTGTATTAACAGATTTATCGACTTTTGCTGCAATGTGAAGGCAGTTTTAATTTGATGCATCTTTATTTATGTGATTTAACTTTCTTAGTAATTTAAACATGATGGTTTCGAGCTTATACAATATCTTCACTATATTTTACAATCTTCTCCAAATATGTATATTTCAAATTTGCTGAGCATAAATCTTGAAAAAAATTAGACAACTCAATAAGATTATGTAGCAAGTCACGACAAACAATGGGCAATAGCTTTTGCATGAAAATATGGCAGCCATGTGATTTCATTCCGTTAATACATCTTTTTTCCATATTTACACACCTAGATATATTCGAGCATACACCCATCTGGAAGATTCAAACTTTTA
This sequence comes from Apium graveolens, assembly GCF_009905375.1. Taxonomy (NCBI): domain Eukaryota; kingdom Viridiplantae; phylum Streptophyta; class Magnoliopsida; order Apiales; family Apiaceae; genus Apium; species Apium graveolens. The sequence goes on along the minus strand of NW_027421291.1, from coordinate 20,977 downwards.
ATCCAATATTTGCTCTCTTCCAAGCATAAATGGTGCAATTGGCGTCGTGCCAACATCTCAAATCCACAACTCATGGTGTACACCTAACTCCTTATAGTCATTTCTTGTATTTGAATTTCCTTTAGTTTTTTCTTATCACCATACGTTGTGTAGAATCTGTTATCAAAGACATTTTTTCCGTATGCATAACATCAATATTATGGCGAAGACTCAGTGTCTCCCAACAAGGTAGCTCAAAAATGGAGAATAGAGTGTCCAAATATGTGTCACACCATAATCCCTTGGCTTTTCCTGATAGTCTTTCCCGGAGGAGGAAACTGTATCTGCTCAAGTATCTTTGCCCGTGATCCTGAATATCGAGTTCTAACTGAATGTCTCTCACATCGCCCAAACTTTGTGCTTCTCCTTAGTGGATCATCTTCTTCCAAAAAATAATGAGTTGTACGATAGAAAGTCAGTTTACCACCATGCTTGAGTTGCTTACACTCCTAGACAAACCAATTTTCTCTTAGTCGACCATCACTACTCATATCAAGTGCTGGAAAGTCATTTATTATACACATCAATGCTACTTTCATAGTGAATTTTGAAAATGCTGCCCTACTATATATTTTACCCCGGTACACCACAACATCTTTAATTCATTAATAATGGTCGAAGATAAAAATGGAAGTCTTTTATCGGATCACTCAGCCCGGAATGAGAAATGGCATAAACATGTATGGAGCTTTTGTGCATATGAATGGTGGAAGATTGTAAATGACAATAATCACAAGCCACGCTGTATATTTTCTTGCATGTGCATCTCGAAAGGGATCAAATCCATCACTAGCAAGGTCTATTCGGAAATTTCGTGTTATTTTTTGCAAATCGAGAAAATCTATGATTAAATTATTTCAATTCATCTCCACCAGCTGGATGACTTAATTGACCCTCAACTACAGCTCTATCATGATTCCATGTCATACATTTGGCAATCTTCTCGACATGAATAATCGTTGCAGTCTCAATATAAGAGGAAAGAATCTTAATATCTTCTTCGGAATTAACTTTTCATAGAATCCTTCTGCACCTTGTATCGATCTTCATCACATATGTCATAATGTATTTTCTCACTATTTTATTTATAAAATAATATACAATCATTCACGCAAGCATCAATTTTTTCGTATCACGTGCTCAACCAACTTATAACTTTTTCACATCATAATATCTCAGGGGCAACTTGTGATCTTGAGGAAACACCGATCCAATGAGTTTAAGTAGCTCATCAAATTCTTTATTACTACAACCATATTTGTGTTTGAACTTAAGTAGCTTATTCACAAATGATAATGTTATGGAACTTGTACAATTAGGATAAAGTGGTTCAGAAGCACTCTCAAGCATCCTATAAAAACTTTTTGCTCTTACATTCGGTTCTTCATCCATATTTTCAAAATCCTTAATTGCCTCGGCAAAATCTCTAACCATTTCACGTACATCATAAAATTATCATGGGTGTTATAAGTATTCATAGAACTCATTCCAATGTCAACCCGCGATCTAACACTATTCTCATGAAAATACCGTGTTATATATGCGGGCATGATGTCATGTCGATATAAATATAATATCACATCATCGGGATTTTTTATGTAAAAAATTTCACATTCATTACATGGACATCTTATTCTCCCCTTTGAATCATCTGTATTTGCAACGTCAAACTTGATGAAATCATTAACACCAATTTTTTACTATTCCGTTATATTTTTCCTTACATCATATCGACGATCAATCCAACTACGATATGATGGTATAATTAATAATTTATTACTAATTAACATAAATATACCTAAATAAATTCACTACGTGTACAAGATATTTAGTGAAAACAAATGAGCAATAATTATTGAATTTTTAAAAAATTATTTCAATGATTTAATTCAAGTTATTATTCTATCAAGCGGAGAAAGTTAACAAATATATTAAATTACTTCATATTTTGAACACTACATTAAATTATTAACAATTAAAATTTAACTTTCTCTTTAAATTATATCAATTAATATTACATGTATGTGAAAAATAAACAAACAACAATCATGATAATCAAAGTATAAGTAGTTCAGAAATGGTACTTATTTGACTTGAAAGTAGTAGATATTTGAGCTTGAAAAGGAAGAAAAATGGTAGAAAATTAGAAGGAAATAAGTGGAGATGGGAGAAAAAGAAGTATGGACGAAAACGAAGAGAGGAAAGCAGGAGCTGTTATTTTTGGAGACTAAATTCCACCATATACGGTCATTTTTATAAAATCCACTAAAAATGGTTGCTTTTATATATTCAACCACCATGGGTAGCTTTTCTCGGACACGAATGCAGATATTACTTAATTTTTCTTATAAATACCATGTATCACATTGAAAAGAAATACAAGTCCTTTCAAGCCTCTCTTTATAAATAGAGTCTTACGACACCAGTTTTTTAAGTCGAGAAAATAAGAGTCGTCCCTTTAATTCTCGGTCTTTTCAGTCTTAAATTTTCCAAATATTCCAGTGATAGTTCTCGGGCTTCAAGTTCGCTGAGAGTATTTTGATTTATCAATTATATTTATCAATTATACTAGTATCTCATATTATCCTGGAAGCAGGTCGCTAAACACGGATGATGCGGGCGAAACTGCTTTAAGGAGACAGTTTTCTGGACTCGAGATTAAATCAAATCTCTGTTTGTTTTCTCGAACCCTTCTCCATTTTTAATTGTTAATTCTTATATATTCTTATATGCTTATGTGATTTAAATTACCTATGTTTTTTGAATTAGTTATATATTCGATATATAGAATAATGTCTATATCGTACAAGACTGATAACAATCTTAAAGCAGTTTTGGATTTATTTGTGGTTTATGTTTTTGATTGGAATATAGTAGTTTCTTGGCTAATTGTTTTAACATAGCATAAGCCATAAGCCATGGTATCATATTATTCATATTTTAATATAATTTTGTTTCCAGTAAATGTATATTAGATGAGGTCAAGTCATGTTTATTTTTGACATGCTAACATTTTATTGACATGAGATTCATTCATGCAAGCTTAGTGTTAATTTACAATTGAATGTCATCAACGGCCTTGTTAAATTTGTTTGATATGAAATAATGTTTACTTTTGATATCTCGTGGAAATTGGGCTAATGAGATTAGTACATGGGATAAGCAAATTATTGTACATGGTTTATGTTGGTGACTCGTTTGAATTAAACATGATATTAGTCTTCTGAGAACCCAATAATAAATGTATAAAACCTATTTGGTTAAAATGATAACATGAGTCACATATTGTCCACGTAATTTGATATTTTTGTTATCACAATATTGCAATTTTCAGGGTGAAAGAAGCATAATTTACATATGTGCAATCTCGATTCAATATATATTTTGACAAATATATATGATTTGTTTCTTGCGACAATTACTACTAATGTTAATCTAAATAATGTGTGGAGAGACACATGTGGTGTATCCTCTTATTCGGTAAGCTGCAATAGAACAAGATTATTTACTATTTAATTAGTAATAGGTTCAGATTGATTTGTTAGTTTTCCGATTACTGATAGATCAATAATTCGACTGGAGTGGCATGATTGTTTAGCTTAAATTTTATCCTCAAAATTTGAGCTACTGTTTGGTAAGCATATGTGCGGGAATATATATTGCACTAATCAATTTCAGGGATGATCACGGTGTTAAAAACTTAAAGGACCTGTTACCTAAATAGTACAGGTTTTGGATCGGCATGAGAGTTATATTCAACAAGTACAGTCGGATTTTAATTATATAGTCAAATATATCCCTAGTCGTATTTCCTTCTAATCCAAATTGAGTTGGGTGTATGAAATTATTTTTGATTATTATCAATTTATTTGTATAAACTTGAATTTTTGTTGGTGAAAAAAACAACGGCAGGGGAGTAAGATGAGTTGTCGTCAAGTTAGGATTATCAAAATCCAGTTCTACTTCAAGTCCAGTTCGGTGCACGAGCTGTACGCGAATATTTGTGTATATATATAACCACATTATGTTTGGAGTCACTGGAACAAATCCATTCTACATTACTTCAAATGAAGCTTCATGGGCAATGTGAGCGTAGATATACCCGAAGATGTTATCGCCGTTATACTTTCGAGACTTCCGGTGAAATCATTGCTTAGATGCAAGTTGTTGGGATTTAATTTGAACAAAAGAGCTGTTGGTGTTTGTGTGAGTCTTTAGCTACTGGCAGTCGTGGCAACCCAGCATGGAGATAATGTAGGAGTGTTGCAGAATAAATATGTTAGTGATGTAGTTTGTTCAGGACTTTCTGTTTAGATCCTAGTTTGTAGGAGTCAATTATTCTTTGTTGTTTAAGTCTATATAATGTAACCTTAGTAGTAATAAAAAGCTAAGTTCAGCATTATCTTTGTTTTCTCCAGTTTATATACACACACAGCTATAAAATCTGTTTATGCCCAAGTACATGCCTAAGGCACAGTCGATGGAGACGGGTAAGAACAAAGATGGAATGATCGCTTGAACTATCCCATGTTGACAAGAGCTAATTATACAGCATGGGCTATGAAAATGAAGGTGTATATGCAGGCTCATGGCGTTTGGGATGCAATATCACCTAAGAATCCTAAATCAATGACGGTTGATGATAAGATGGATAAAACAGCTCTGGCAGCAATATACTAGGGTATACCAGAAGACGTGCTTCTTTCTCTTGCGAACAAGGAGACAGCTAAGGAAGCATGGGAGGCAATTAGGACATTGCCAAGGTGCGGAGAAGTCAAGACTACAAGAACTCAAACACTCAAGGCAGAATTCGAGTCCATGACAATGAAAGACTCAGAATCGGTGGATGACTTCTCCACGAAGTTGAACAACCTGGTCACAAACATACGTGCACTAGGAGAAGAAGTGACAGAAAGCTATGTGGTAAAGAAATTACTACACGCGATACCCTCTAAATTTTTTAAATCGCATCTACTATAGAGCAGTTCGAGGATCTCAGTATAATGACAATGGAGGAAACCGTGGGGTCGCTAAGGCTTGAGGAGAGAATTAAAGGACAAACCGAGACAGGGGGAGGAAAATTATTGTTGACTAGTGAGGAATGGATTGAACGTGAAAGGGAAGATGAGAGAAAATTATTGCTCACAAGAGATGAATGGATGAGCTCAAATAAAGTAAATGCTGATGCTTCACAAAAGAACAGAAGTAAGGAATGCAATCGAGGTGCTCGAGATAAAAGTAAGGTTCACTGCTTCAACTGCAGCGCCTATGGTCATTATGCAGTTGAATGTAAGAAACCCAGGCGAGATAAAGAAATTAAGGAGGAAGCTAATATGATACAGATTCCAGATGACGAACCTGCACTACTGATGGTGGAAAGCACGAAAGAAAAGAATGGATCACTAATGATCAATAAAGAGCAAGTAATGCCCAGGTTAAATCACAAAGGTACGAAAGAGATAGAGTCAAATATGTGGTACTTGGAAATGGTGCCAGTAACCACATGACGGACAATTCTCAAAGTTCAGAGAGATCGACACTAAGGTAACAGGACAGGTGAAATTTGGCATGGATCGATGGTTCAAATAAAGGGCAAAGGATCTATAATTCTGAAATGCAAGAACGGAGAAAGCAGAGTTCTGAATGAGGTATATTATATTCCTACACTTCGGAGTAATATTATTCTTGGACAGCTTTCGGAAAATGGGTACAGGATAATTATTAAAGTGAAAATCTTTGGGTACACGAAGACAGGGTGATCTATTGATGAAGGTAAAGCGATCGCCGAATCGCCTGTACAAATATCATAAACAGCAGTGAGTCAATGTGTCTTGCAGCAAGGAATGAAAATGAAAATTGTTGTGGCACTCACGTTTAGGCCATGTTAATTTTAAGGCCTTGAAGCTTATGAGTGCTCAAAATATGGTACTTGGAATGCCTAAAATTCAACCAAAAAGACACTCGAGCTAGTCCACGGTGACCTGTGTGGACCTATCACGCCATGTACTCCAGTAGGTAACAAATATATTTGTTTTAATCGATGATTATTGCAGAGTAATGTGGACGTATCTTTTGAAAAATAAGAGTGGCATTCAATGCGTTTAAATGTTTTCGTGTTTTAGTTGAAGATAGTCCAGAAAAAAGGATGGTGACTTTTAGAAAAGACATGGAGGGGAATTTACTTCCAGGGAATTTACTCAGTATTGTGAAGAAGCAGGAATTGTCAGGCATTTTTCAGCTCCCTACTCTCCCCAGCAGAATGGTGTAGTGGAGAGACGTAATAGAACCTTGATTGAGATGGCGAGGTGCTTGTTGAAAGAAATGAATTTACCCAATTATTTATGGGGGAAGCCGTCCGTCATGCCATATTTAATCAACAAACTCCCGACTCGTGCTGTAACCGAAATTACTCCCTATGAGGCTTGGTCGAAGGAAAAACCCCATGTTGAACATCTCTGAGTATTTTGTGTGGCTCATGTAAAGGTTCCAACTGCAAATTTAAAAAACTAGACTCCAGAAGTAAGACAATGGTCTATCTCGGAAAGGAAGCTGGCACAAAAGCATTCAAATGTCTGATCCAGAGAAGGAAACTATTTGTGTAAGTCGAGATGTTGTGTTCGAGGAGGGGAAAGCATAGAACTGGTCAGAAAGCTCGAAAGATATGATCAATGCATAATTGGGATCATTTACTGTGGCGATGAATACTTTGGTGACATCCAATGAGCTTAATGAAAATGGAGAAGAAGCAGCAAGTTCCACTCAAAGAAATCCAGCCAAGGTGATGGCTACAGTGACCATACCACAATCGATGATGTGTCTGACACAATTTCTGGAAGTGATACAGAAAGGTCACCGGAATCTGCTGATTCTGTTGCAAGTTCAGAATCAAGTGTCGAGCCTCGAAAGTACGGGCAATTAAGTGATATCTATAATGAAAGTGAACCTATTGAATTCGAGGACGAAGAGCTGTACTTGATGGTTTAGATGAACCTGCAAAATATACTCAAGCTTCAAAGGGGACTAAATGGATGGAAGCTATGAAAGTTGAGGTGGATGTTGTCGAAAGAAATGGGACTTGGAAGCTAACGGAACTACCTCCAGGACGTAAACCCATTGACCTGAAATGGATTTACAAGATTAAGCGAGAACAAATGGGAAGATTGTCAAGCATAAGGCAGAATTGTTGCCAAGGGATATGTACAGAAATAGGGCGTTGATTTTGATGAAGTTTTTGCACCAGTTACTCGTATCGAGACAATAAGGCTACTGTTTGCTCTTGCTGCAAAGGGTAATTGGGAGGTGCACCACCTTGATGTTAAAACGGCCTTTTTGAATGGTGAAATCAGGGAAGTGGTTTATGTCAGGCAACCTGAAGGAAGTCATAAGCAAGGATGAGGGTGGTACAGAAGTAAATCCCACTGAGTTAAACGTATGATTGGTGGCCTGAGATATCTCGTCAATACCATACCAGAATTGGCATATGCGGTGGGCATTGTGAGCAGGTTCATGGAAAGGCCTACTATACTACACCAAGCTACAGCAAAACGCATACTTCATTATGTGAAAGGGACTCTCGAGTTTGGCCTGATGTATTTACATAATAAGGAGAATGAGGTGTTGATTGGATACTCGGATAGTGACCTGGCGGCAAGGTGGAAGATAAGAGAAGCACAGGAGGCATGGTGTTCTACCTAAATAATAGTTTGATAATGTGGGCGTCTCAAAAACAAAGATGCGTTGCACTTTCTTCGTGCGAAGCCGAGTTCATGGATGCGACTGCTGCAGCATGCCAGGCAATTTGGTTAAAAAGGTGTTGTCTCGGATTGCAAAAATTAATGTTGGTCCAGTTACTTTGTTCATTGATAATCAATCTGCGATTGATTTGGCTAAAAATCCGGTAGTCCATGGTCGTAGCAAACACATAGATATCGGGTATCACTACATATGAGTGTGTGGAGAATGGAGAGATCGAGGTTAAGCACGTAAGAACGGAAGAACAACGTGCAGATTCACTTACTAAACCACTGGTTGCTGTTAAGTTTGAGTTCATGAGGAATTTGCTTGGAGTCACCAATTGTGCTCAGACATGTTCAAATTAAGGGGGAATCTGTTGGATTTAATTTGAACAAAAGAGCTGTTGGTGTATTTGCGAGTCTTTAGCTATGGCAGTCGTGGCAACCTAGCATGGAGATAATGTAGGAGTGCTGCAGAATAAATATGTTAGTGATGTAGTTTGTTCATGACTTTCTGTTTAAATCCTAGTTTGTAGGAGTCAATTATTCTTTGTTGTTTAAGTCTATATAATGTAACCTTAGTAGTAATAAAAAGCTAAGTTCGGCGTTATCTTTGTTTTCTCCAGTTTATATAAACACATAGCTATATATATTGTATACGGTTCATATCAGACCTTCACAAGTTAGTCTGCAAGTCATGGCTCTCCATAATCTCGAACCCTAATTTTATAAAATTCAGCTCCATAATGGTATCATCGCTTCCCGCAATATTCCGAAATTACCAATATATTAGATCCTGTTCAATTTCTTGAGCTGCAAGATTTGTCCTTCACCTGTCCTGTGCACATTGACTTCATTGTAATGCTACGCTATTTTTACGGAACTCTCTTCAGACCTATGTTATTGGTTGTTGTAATGGCATTATTTATATGTGATGTGTCTGGTGCAAGTGTGTATCTCTGAATCCATCATCCGTCAATTTATAAAACATCCTCGTCTTAAACGGCCAAGATATATATATACATTGAAAGAGATTTCAAAACAAATATACTAAAAACTTGAACCCCTAATTTGTAAATATTTAGAAAGTTGATTAACTTGAATAATTAAAAAAGGATAAATTAAAAAATTAGCCTTTCCATACATTCATAACTCCATTCTATATAAAGCTAATGCCAAAGTCACTTCCAGAATCTACAAGTTATAATTTTAACCCTACAGTAACTTCAAGATCAGATTCTTCTCTTAAAACAAAATAGAAAAGAACTAAAAAATCATGCATATATTTAGCAGCCACACGCAAACCCGCTTAAAGGAAAAGAACATAGTTTCCAACATGCCAAATCTATTTTCAATTTTTTGAATATAAAGGACTAATACCAACCAAACAAGATATTATCAGCAGGATCCACAAAATATCCTACTCTATACATTAGTTTGAACATATTATTTTGTTAACAAGGCTAGTGCACCGAACTATAAACATCAATAAGTTCTAAAAGTTAAATATCTATACAATTTTCTCATAAATTTGACAATTTAATCAAGGAAACATTACTTTTGAAACTCAGCTATAAACTATTCAGCTCTAACAGTTTTAGATCGATGTTGAATTTGACACTTTCATTTCCGGAACTAAAATTAAAATTCAATTAAAAAACACACAAGCACACTAACAGTCTAACACAGAAAATATTAAATTGTTGTTCCTAAGTAGAAACTAAGACAGTGAACATTACATCACTAATCATACTAGCACTCCCTGATCCGTTTTCTTGAAACCAGAAAGTATATTTAAAGTACAATATCTTAATAATTACTAACATCTTAACGAGATTTTTAAACAAGTAGGAGATAATCATACCAAACTACATCTAACTATAATAACACCAAATAGATGTAAGTATGGTATTCGTAACAATTAAACAACTTGAACATATTAAAACAGACGCAATTATACATGAGTACTACCAATATAAACATCAAATTCAGCCGCAAAGAAATAAACTTGACACGTGAACAAATTGTAACATTTACCGGTGGAAAGAATTAAACTTGAGAGGAAATAATTAAATTATATATTTATATAGGGTAGCAGTTCATGGAGAACCATTTAATATAGAGAACCGTGGAGACCATTATTTAAAAAATATATAATATATAATTTATTTCATTTTTTCATATAGTTACAAATTTTAATTACCAAGTTAAAGAGCGAAGTTAAATAATTTTTTTATTTAAAAAATTATTAAAATTTAATGAAAATTTTAAAGTGATTCTATAGTAGAATCACAATAGAATCATACTTATTCAACATATTTCACTAGAGAATCAAATTTAAAATATTATTTTTTTAAATTTTAATTGTTAAATTTTTTATTATATTGAAATTTAATTATTATTCTATACTAGCATTGAATTTCATATTTTTTTAAAATAAAATTTAATATTTGTGATGAGATTCTATAATGGAATCAGGGTTCTCCACGGTTTTTCATATAAGTGGGTTCCCCACAAAGTAAAGGCCTATCTATCTATCTATCTATCTATGTATATATATATATACCTCCACCATAACTTTCTCAAAATTTTACATCACTTGATCAATAATCTCACTCCCAATCCGCATATATCGGTCCCATGATGATTGTTGTACCATATCAGTTTTTTCTGGAAAGGTTATTGTGGTTGATTTCTCCATCATTTCATTAAGTTCTGCACGCGGCACTCGATCTATGCCCTCCAAAGACACTATAGTGTCTACCTCAGATGAAACCCTTCGAATAATGGAGTGTGCATCATCCAGATGTTTATTTGAGAGGCCTGTTGAGACATCTTTAATTTAGATGCCTCATCCGCTCCTTTTAACTCCGATAATAAATTTCAAGGATGTAGCACGCCTATTTTTCTTTGGCATTCCGTCTTTATAAGGAGACCTAAGTCATGCTTCCTTTCTCTAGCCGGAGAGAGAGGTACCTCGGAGGCTGATTGAGTGCTGATCATGGCCTCCAAAGATTCGTACATCATACATTCTGTAACAAATAGACCAAACATTGAATAAAATATGCTAAGTTATATTAGTGGATCAATTCAATGGACTTGGATAAAGTTTGCAACAAACCACTATCTTTTTTATTCTTGGCTCGTCAATATTTAGACATACTTAAAAAATTCCAAATCAGTCATATGTGTCTCCAAATTAGCATCCATACTATAGATAAGTAACATTATAAAAGGTGTAATAAAAGCAAGTCATCAATTTTTTGATAACTACAGTCCTTTATCATATAAGAGATAACTATTAAAATTTAAAATTCATTATTTCTTTGTCATAAGGAAAAGCTAACCGGTGGTCTGAAAATGTTAACTACCAGAAGGACCTCAATCACAACTAGTATTTTAAAAAAAATAAAGAGGTGAATTATTGGATTTATTATTCAGGGACATGATCCAAGAAGTCTCGGTAGCTTGGTAATTAATAAATTATTAATCCCTAATATACACTATGGAGAGAATTTAAACTCGAAAGTATATTAGAAAAATAAAATAAAATTATAGCTCATTCATATTTGTCTTATATTTATGTCTCGTGTTTTAAATTCTGCAGTCAGGATCATGAGTCGCTGCTTTCTCGCAGGAAGCATGTGTTGGCTAAGGCAAGCATTAACTAACTATTGCAATAAAAAGTGATGCAAGTATTATGGGCAATTAGTAAAAGGTCCAAGTAATTCATCAATTCTTGTCATACTTAAATTGAATCAGTAATGGGAAGAAAAAGATTCAGCACGGTTTAAAGGAAGAAACATGTTTTTTATGTGTGATCTTATTAAAACATATTGCTAGAAAAGTGCTAAGCAAAACACAAATGTAGTCATATTGTAAAAAAATATTCACCATTTTAAAAAATTTAATTTCATTTTAAGATTTGCAGAGTATGTCAAAATAAATGAAGGAGAGGGAGTGAATCTATTCTACCTTTACAACTTACAACCACGAAATATTAACTCACTGTCTCAACCTATATACAAGAATCCAAAGAATTTAATCAAACACATCTACCAGTTTCAACTTTTAATCAAAGTGCCTTTAAGAATAATTAAACATCACATTAGTTGATTAATAGAGAGAGGTGTGAGTGTATGTTCATACCAAACTACTAATTCATTATCAAAAACACAATTTGTAAATTTAAATTTTATATTTTACAATACATTACATATAGGATACATATTCAAAAACACAAGGTTTGTCCTTAGTATTTTTCTTTATTCATATTCCTTAAGTAAGTGGATGGGTGACTCTCTGTATTAACAGATTTATCGACTTTTGCTGCAATGTGAAGGCAGTTTTAATTTGATGCATCTTTATTTATGTGATTTAACTTTCTTAGTAATTTAAACATGATGGTTTGAGCTTATACAATATCTTCACTATATATTTTAAATCTTCTCCAAATATGTATATTTCAAATTTGCTGAGCATAAATCTTGAAAAAAATTAGACAACTCAATAAGATTATGTAGCAAGTCACGACAAACAATGGGCAATAGCTTTTGCATGAAAATATGGCAGCCATGTGATTTCATTCCGTTAATACATCTTTTTTCCATATTTACACACCTAGATATATTCGAGATATACCATCTGGAAGATTCAAACTTTTAATCCAATATTTGCTCTCTTCCAAGCATAAATGGTGCAATTGGCGTCGTGCCAACATCTCAAATCCACAACTCATGGTGTACACCTAACTCCTTACAGTCATTTCTTGTATTTGAATTTCCTTTAGTTTTTTCTTATCACCATACGTTGTGTAGAATCTGTTATCAAAGACATTTTTCCGTATGCATAACATCAATATTATGGCGAAGACTCAGTGTCTCCCAACAAGGTAGCTCAAAAATGGAGAATAGAGTGTCCAAATATGTGTCACACCATAATCCCTTGGCTTTTTCCTGATAGTCTTTCCCGGAGGAGGAAACTGTATCTGCTCAAGTATCTTTGCCCGTGATCCTGAATATCGAGTTCTAACTGAATGTCTCTCACATCGCCCAAACTTTGTGCTTCTCCTTAGTGGATCATCTTCTTCCAAAAAATAATGAGTTGTACGATAGAAAGTCAGTTTACCACCATGCTTGAGTTGCTTACACTCCTAGACAACCAATTTTCTCTTAGTCGACCATCACTACTCATATCAAGTGCTGGAAAGTCATTTATTATACACATCAATGCTACTTTCATAGTGAATTTTGAAAATGCTGCCCTACTATATATTTTTACCCCGGTACACCACAACATCTTTAATTCATTAATAATGGTCGAAGATAAAAATGGAAGTCTTTTATCGGATCACTCAGCCCGGGAATGAGAAATGGCATAAACATGTATGGAGCTTTTGTGCATATGAATGGTGGAAGATTGTAAATGACAATAATCACAAGCCACGCTGTATATTTTCTTGCATGTGCATCTCGAAAGGGATCAAATCCATCACTAGCAAGGTCTATTCGGAAATTTCGTGTTATTTTTTGCAAATCGAGAAAATCTATGATTAAATTATTTCAATTCATCTCCACCAGCTGGATGACTTAATTGACCCTCAACTACAGCTCTATCATGATTCCATGTCATACATTTGGCAATCTTCTCGACATGAATAATCGTTGCAGTCTCAATATAGAGGAAAGAATCTTAATATCTTCTTCGGAATTAACTTTTCATAGAATCCTTCTGCACCTTGTATCGATCTTCATCACATATGTCATAATGTATTTTCTCACTATTTTATTTATAAAATAATATACAATCATTCACGCAAGCATCAATTTTTTCGTATCACGTGCTCAACCAACTTATAACTTTTTCACATCATAATATCTCAGGGGCAACTTGTGATCTTGAGGAAACACCGATCCAATGAGTTTAAGTAGCTCATCAAATTCTTTATTACTACAACCATATTTGTGTTTGAACTTAAGTAGCTTATTCACAAATGATAATGTTATGGAACTTGTACAATTAGGATAAAGTGGTTCAGAAGCACTCTCAAGCATCCTATAAAAACTTTTTGCTCTTACATTCGGTTCTTCATCCATATTTTCAAAATCCTTAATTGCCTCGGCAAAATCTCTAACCATTTCACGTACATCATAAAATTATCATGGGTGTTATAAGTATTCATAGAACTCATTCCAATGTCAACCCGCGATCTAACACTATTCTCATGAAAATACCGTGTTATATATGCGGGCATGATGTCATGTCGATATAAATATAATATCACATCATCGGGATTTTTTATGTAAAAAATTTCACATTCATTACATGGACATCTTATTCTCCCCTTTGAATCATCTGTATTTGCAACGTCAAACTTGATGAAATCATTAACACCAATTTTTTACTATTCCGTTATATTTTTCCTTACATCATATCGACGATCAATCCAACTACGATATGATGGTATAATTAATAATTTATTACTAATTAACATAAATATACCTAAATAAATTCACTACGTGTACAAGATATTTAGTGAAAACAAATGAGCAATAATTATTGAATTTTTAAAAAATTATTTCAATGATTTAATTCAAGTTATTATTCTATCAAGCGGAGAAAGTTAACAAATATATTAAATTACTTCATATTTTGAACACTACATTAAATTATTAACAATTAAAATTTAACTTTCTCTTTAAATTATATCAATTAATATTACATGTATGAAAAATAAACAAACAACAATCATGATAATCAAAGTATAAGTAGTTCAGAAATGGTACTTATTTGACTTGAAAGTAGTAGATATTTGAGCTTGAAAAGGAAGAAAAATGGTAGAAAATTAGAAGGAAATAAGTGGAGATGGGAGAAAAAGAAGTATGGACGAAAACGAAGAGAGGAAAGCAGGAGCTGTTATTTTTGGAGACTAAATTCCACCATATACGGTCATTTTTATAAAATCCACTAAAAATGGTTGCTTTTATTATTCAACCACCAGGGTTGCTTTTCTCGGACACGAATGAGATATTACTTAATTTTTTTATAAATACCATGTATCACATTGAAAAGAAATACAAGTCCTTTCAAGCCTCTCTTTATAAATAGAGTCTTACGACACCAGTTTTATTAAGTCGAGAAAATAAGAGTCGTCCCTTTAATTCTCGGTCTTTTCAGTCTTAAATTTTCCAAATATTCCAGTGATAGTTCTCGGGCTCGGTTCAAGTTCGCTGAGAGTATTTTTGATTTATCAATTATATTTATCAATTATACTAGTATCTCATATTATCCTGGGAAGCAGGTCGCTAAACACGGATGATGCGGGCGAAACTGCTTTAAGGAGACAGTTTTCTGGACTCGAGATTAAATCAAATCTCTGTTTGTTTTCTCGAACCCTTCTCCATTTTTAATTGTTAATTCTTATATTTTTATATGCTTATGTGATTTAAGAATTACCTGTTTTTTGAATTAGTTATATATTCGATATATAGAATAATGTCTATATCATACAAGACTGATAACAATCTTAAAGCAGTTTTGGATTTATTTATGTGGTTTATGTTTTTGATTGGAATATAGTAGTTTCTTGGCTAATTGTTTTAACATAGCATAAGCCATAAGCCATGGTATCATATTATTCATATTTTAATATAATTTTGTTTCCCGTAAATGTATATTAGATGAGGTCAAGTCATGTTTTATTTTTGACATGCTAACATTTTATTGACATGAGATTCATTCATGCAAGCTTAGTGTTAATTTACAATTGAATGTCATCAACCTTGTTAAATTTGTTTGATATGAAATAATGTTTACTTTTGATATCTCGTGGAAATTGGGCTAATGAGATTAGTACATGGGATAAGCAAATTATTGTACATGGTTTATGTTGGTGACTCGTTTGAATTAAACATGCGATATTAGTCTTCTGAGAACCCAATAATAAATGTATAAAACCTATTTGGTTAAAATGATAACATGAGTCACATATTGTCCACGTAATTTGATATTTTTGTTATCACAATATTGCAATTTTCAGGGTGAAAGAAGCATAATTTACATATGTGCAATCTCGATTCAATATATTTTGACAAATATATATGATTTGTTTCTTGCGACAATTACTACTAATGTTAATCTAAATAATGTGTGGAGAGACACATGTGGTGTATCCTCTTATTCGGTAAGCTGCAATAGAACAAGATTATTTACTATTAATTAGTAATAGGTTCAGATTGATTTGTTAGTTTTCCGATTACTGATAGATCAATAATTCGACTGGAGTGGCATGATTGTTTAGCTTAAATTTTATCCTCAAAATTTGAGCTACTGTTTGGTAAGCATATGTGCGGGAATATATATTGCACTAATCAATTTCAGGGATGATCACGGTGTTAAAAACTTAAAGGACCTGTTACCTAAATAGTACAGGTTTTGGATCGGCATGAGAGTTATATTCAACAAGTACAGTCGGATTTTAATTATATATCAAATATATACCTAGTCGTATTTCCTTCTAATCCAAATTGAGTTGGGTGTATGAAATTATTTTTGATTATTATCAATTTATTTGTATAAACTTGAATTTTTGTTGGTGAAAAAAACAAACGGCAGGGAGTAAGATGAGTTGTCGTCAAGTTAGGATTATCAAAATCCAGTTCTACTTCAAGTCCAGTTCGGTGCACGAGCTGTACGCGAATATTTGTGTATATATATAACCACATTATGTTTGGAGTCACTGGAACAAATCCATTCTACATTACTTCAAATGAAGTCTTCATGGGCAATGTGAGCGTAGATATACCCGAAGATGTTATCGCCGTTATACTTTCGAGACTTCCGGTGAAATCATTGCTTAGATGCAAGTTGTTGGGATTTAATTTGAACAAAAGAGCTGTTGGTGTGTTTGTGTGAGTCTTTAGCTACTGGCAGTCGTGGCAACCCAGCATGGAGATAATGTAGGAGTGTGCAGAATAAATATGTTAGTGATGTAGTTTGTTCAGGACTTTCTGTTTAGATCCTAGTTTGTAGGAGTCAATTATTCTTTGTTGTTTAAGTCTATATAATGTAACCTTAGTAGTAATAAAAAGCTAAGTTCAGCATTATCTTTGTTTTCTCCAGTTTATATACACACACAGCTATAAAATCTGTTTATGCCCAAGTACATGCCTAAGGCACAGTCGATGGAGATGGGTAAGAACAAAGATGGAATGATCGCTTGAACTATCCCATGTTGACAAGAGCTAATTATACAGCATGGGCTATGAAAATGAAGGTGTATATGCAGGCTCATGGCGTTTGGATGCAATATCACCTAAGAATCCTAAATCAATGACGGTTGATGATAAGATGGATAAAACAGCTCTGGCAGCAATATACTAGGGTATACCAGAAGACGTGCTTCTTTCTCTTGCGAACAAGGACAGCTAAGGAAGCATGGGAGGCAATTAGGACATTGTGCCAAGGTGCGGAGAGTCAAGACTACAAGAACTCAAACACTCAAGGCAGAATTCGAGTCCATGACAATGAAAGACTCAGAATCGGTGGATGACTTCTCCACGAAGTTGAACAACCTGGTCACAAACATACGTGCACTAGGAGAAGAAGTGACAGAAAGCTATGTGGTAAAGAAATTACTACACGCGATACCCTCTAAATTTTTATAAATCGCATCTACTATAGAGCAGTTCGGGATCTCAGTATAATGACAATGGAGGAAACCATGGGGTCGCTAAGGCTCGAGAGAGAATTAAAGGACAAACCGAGACAGGGGGAGGAAAATTATTGTTGACTAGTGAGGAATGGATTGAACGTGAAAGGGAAGATGAGAGAAAATTATTGCTCACAAGAGATGAATGGATGATATCTCAAATAAAGTAAATGCTGATGCTTCACAAAAGAACAGAAGTAAGGAATGCAATCGAGGTGCTCGAGATAAAAGTAAGGTTCACTGCTTCAACTGCAGCGCCTATGGTCATTATGCAGTTGAATGTAAGAAACCCAGGCGAGATAAAGAAATTAAGGAGGAAGCTAATATGATACAGATTCCAGATGACGAACCTGCACTACTGATGGTGGAAAGCACGAAAGAAAAGAATGGATCACTAATGATCAATAAAGAGCAAGTAATGCCCAGGTTAAATCACAAAGGTACGAAAGAGATAGAGTCAAATATGTACTTGGACAATGGTGCCAGTAACCACATGACGGACAATTCTCAAAGTTCAGAGAGATCGACACTAAGGTAACAGGACAGGTGAAATTTGGCATGATCGATGGTTCAAATAAAGGGCAAAGGATCTATAATTCTGAAATGCAAGAACGGAGAAAGCAGAGTTTGAATGAGGTATATTATATTCCTACACTTCGGAGTAATATTATTAGCTTGGACAGCTTTCGGAAAATGGGTACAGGATAATTATTAAAGTGAAAATCTTTGGGTACACGAAGACAGGGTGATCTATTGATGAAGGTAAAGCGATCGCCGAATCGCATGTACAAATCATCATAAACAGCAGTGAGTCAATGTGTCTTGCAGCAAGGAATGAAAATGAAAATTGGTTGTGGCACTCACGTTTAGGCCATGTTAATTTTAAGGCCTTGAAGCTTATGAGTGCTCAAATATGGTACTTGGAATGCCTAAAATTCAAACAAAAAGACACTCGAGCTAGTCCACGGTGCCTGTGTGGACCTATCACGCCATGTACTCCAGTAGGTAACAATATATATTTGTTTTAATCGATGATTATTGCAGAGTAATGTGGACGTATCTTTTGAAAAAAAGAGTGTGGCATTCAATGCGTTTAAATGTTTTCGTGTTTTAGTTGAAGATAGTCCAGAAAAAAGGATGACTTTTAGAAAAGACATGGAGGGGAATTTACTTCCAGGGAATTTACTCAGTATTGTGAAGAAGCAGGAATTGTCAGGCATTTTTCAGCTCCCTACTCTCCCCAGCAGAATGGTGTAGTGGAGAGACGTAATAGAACCTTGATTGAGATGGCGAGGTGCTTGTTGAAAGAAATGAATTTACCCAATTATTTATGGGGGAAGCCGTCCGTCATGCCACATATTTAATCAACAAACTCCCGACTCGTGCTGTAACCGAAATTACTCCCTATGAGGCTTGGTCGAAGGAAAAACCCCATGTTGAACATCTCTGAGTATTTGTTGTGTGGCTCATGTAAAGGTTCCAACTGCAAATTTAAAAAACTAGACTCCAGAAGTAAGACAATGGTCTATCTCGGAAAGGAAGCTGGCACAAAAGCATTCAAATGTCTGATCCAGAGAAGGAAACTATTTGTGTAAGTCGAGATGTTGTGTTCGAGGAGGGGAAAGCATAGAACTGGTCAGAAAGCTCGAAAGATATGATCAATGCATAATTGGGATCATTTACTGTGGCGATGAATACTTTGGTGACATCCAATGAGCTTAATGAAAATGGAGAAGAAGCAGCAAGTTCCACTCAAAGAACATCCAGCCAAGGTGATGGCTACAGTGACCATACCACAATCGATGATGTGTCTGACACAATTTCTGGAAGTGATACAGAAAGGTCACCGGAATCTGCTGATTCTATTGCAAGTTCAGAATCAAGTGTCGAGCCTCGAAAGTACGGGCAATTAAGTGATATCTATAATGAAAGTGAACCCATTGAATTGGAGGACGAAGAGCTGTACTTGATGGTTTAGATGAACCTGCAAAATATACTCAAGCTTTAAAGGGGACTAAATGATGGAAGCTATGAAAGTTGAGGTGGATGTTGTCGAAAGAAATGGGACTTGGAAGCTAACGGAACCTCCAGGACGTAAACCCATTGACCTGAAATGGATTTACAAGATTAAGCGAGATACAAATGGGAAGATTGTCAAGCATAAGGCAGAATTGTTGCCAAGGGATATGTACAGAAATAGGGCGTTGATTTTGATGAAGTTTTTGCACCAGTTACTCGTATCGAGACAATAAGGCTACTGTTTGCTCTTGCTGCAAAGGGTAATTGGGAGGTACACCACCTTGATGTTAAAACGACCTTTTTGAATGGTGAAATCAGGGAAGGTTTATCTCAGGCAACCTGAAGGAAGTCATAAGCAAGGATGAGGGTGGTACAGAAGTAAATCCCACTGAGTTCAAAAGTATAATTGGTGGCCTGAGATATCTCGTCAATACCATACCAGACTTGGCATATGCGATGGGCATTGTGAGCAGGTTCATGGAAAGGCCTACTATACTACACCAAGCTACAGCAAAACGCATACTTCGTTATGTGAAAGGGACTCTCGAGTTTGGCCTGATGTATTTACATAATAAGGAGAATGAGGTGTTGATTGGATACTCGGATAGTGACCTGGCGGCAAGTGGAAGATAGAAGCACAGGAGGCATGGTGTTCTACCTAAATAATAGTTTGATAATGTGGGCGTCTCAAAAACAAAGATGCGTTGCACTTTCTTCGTGCGAAGCCGAGTTCATGGATGCGACTGCTGCAGCATGCCAGGCAATTTGGTTAAAAAGGTGTTGTCTCGGATTGCAAAAATTAATGTTGGTCCAGTTACTTTGTTCATTGATAATCAATCTGCGATTGATTTGGCTAAAAATCCGGTAGTCCATGGTCGTAGCAAACACATAGATATCGGGTATCACTACATATGTGAGTGTGTGGAGAATGGAGAGATCGAGGTTAAGCACGTAAGAACGGAAGAACAACGTGCAGATTCACTTACTAAACCACTGGTTGCTGTTAAGTTTGAGTTCATGAGGAATTTGCTTGGAGTCACCAATTGTGCTCAGACATGTTCAAATTAAGGGGGAATCTGTTGGATTTAATTTGAACAAAAGAGCTGTTGGTGTTTTGCGAGTCTTTAGCTATTGGCAGTCGTGGCAACCCAGCATGGAGATAATGTAGGAGTGCTGCAGAATAAATATGTTAGTGATGTAGTTTGTTCATGACTTTCTGTTTAAATCCTAGTTTGTAGGAGTCAATTATTCTTTGTTGTTTAAGTCTATATAATGTAACCTTAGTAGTAATAAAAAGCTAAGTTCGGCGTTATCTTTGTTTTCTCCAGTTTATATCACATAGCTATATATATTGTATACGGTTCATATCAGACCTTCACAAGTTAGTCTGCAAGTCATGGCTCTCCATAATCTCGAACCCTAATTTTATTAAAATTCAGCTCCATAATGGCATCATCGCTTCCCGCAATATTCCCGA
>NW_027421290.1:0-9395 GCF_009905375.1 Apium graveolens | reverse complement strand
TAGATATTAAATAATTTATTAAATTAATTGAAATGAACAATATGTTATTAATTAATAATATATATTTGTACGATAAAATTCCTATAACCGTGCGGTGCCCGGTAATTTTAATATTTCTTATCATACTTTTGTAAATTACTTATTTTCATAAAAAGAAAATAAATTATAAAATATTTAATGTAAATATGAAATTAATGATATAATTATTTTTTTATGTAAGTAGTATAGTAGAGTTTGTAAAGAAGTTAGAGTTTAAGTAGTATAATATAGATATAACTATTACAAATGATAGAGTTTGTAGTTATGTTGGATACATAAATTAAATATTTTAATAAATTATATGTGTTTAATTTTTTTTGGAAGGTGGTAGCAAATATTTTAGGAAGGTGTTAAGCATCGACCAAACCAATCAATTAAATAGTATAGTATAGATGGTTTCTCCCTATAGCATTTAAATAACTATATAATTTACATGATTAACAAATCATTATCATGTTTTACCTACATGTTTGTACTCAAAATATCAAACTATTATAACCATAATATTTATATTGTATTTTATTTTTCAAAATTATACAATATTCAATAGAATATATTTATGAGCCTAATCATACTAGCTTTATTTCTTTTAACGCCAGAACCTCAAAATACTTTTAAAATGTTTGTTTGAGAAGCCACATAAATATAGAAGAAGATGATGAGATGGTTTTTGTAGGTATAATACATTAATTATTGTTTTTTATCTATGATTGTCCATCTTCTATTCCCATAGAAAATTAAATAATTTTGATTATACTTGTATCATTTCAAAATCCAATATAATATTCTCCCAAACATATGACTTACTTTTAAAAATCTATATATTATGAAATATATTTATTCAAATTATAATATTACTATTTTGGCATTTATTTTTTAAAAAATGAAGATGGTAAGAAGAATCTAGAACGTCCATTTCAATTCTAGCACTAGTACTTCTTAAAAACATCCGTAGAATTTTAAATTCACATATGTTAGCTCTATTATGTTAGATGTATGTCTTAATAACCCCACTAAAATTTTTCTACACACATATGTGTATTATTTGTACAAGTACCCCCACAATCTTGTGTTATCCCTTATAAACTCTAAGCTTAGGTAATGATAAACTTGAGATAATTCTTTTAACTCTCATGTAATTATTCTCTTTGTAGGAAATTAATTAATGTTTTTATGGGTGTTGTATGAAATATATATTTAAATATATGTCTATGTGACCAACTTAAACTATATATGGATTCATTTTATGATATTAAGGATTTCAATTTTGTAATTGTAAATAAAATTTGACACTTTGTAGTGTTTCAAGATTTAAGGTCTCGGGGATCAGCAGAATTAATTTACACTGAGAAATGCATTTAGAATATATTATAATTGCTTTGATTTTTTGTTTTTCTTTTAAAAATTAGTATCTTAATTATTTTAAAGCATCAACATGTTAACATGTTTAGTTTCTGAAATTTGAGTAGTTTTACTCTATTGTTTCGCCTACAGCAAGAACAATATCAAGGGCAACACCAAGGCCAATACCCAACATTCATTCTGCAAGGACAGTCACAAAGCCAAGACCCAACCTGGGTCCCAACAAGAAGAAGATCAGCAACAAGTTCAAGGGCACACAGGTAAGAACATATTATTCATCTACTTTTTTAGATTCCTAAATTAGGGAGAATTCTTTATCTTTTGAAAGTGACTCAAGCACTACTAAAATTTTAGTAGATCATTAAACAAAACAAAGGAATAACCATATAAAGGTTGTTTGTACCAGCTGACTTATTGCATTATAGATGTCATGGAGACTCCGTATATTTTTGGTGCCCACCTACACTATTGCTTCTACGTTCTGATGTCAATTGTGTCAACATATAGGAATTTGTTAAGAACTTTTGCCGAGGATTGGATCATCATTTCCACTATTATCTTTGTTGATTTATCTTCATCATCATCATCATCAATCATTACACAAAGAGTTATCTTCATCATCATCAATCATTACACAATAGACGTGCTACAATTCTTTCTTTTACGCTCCATCACCGAAAGTCTACTTCATCATGCATACAACCACGTGAAAAGATTAAATTTTTTTAGTGGTTTATAGAGTCGATAGACCTTGCTTCTTTTGTCATATGCGTAAAGATACATTTCTTGACAATCTCATCTAATCTCATCTAGCTTTTTTCTTTTCTTGTCAGGAATATGTGCATATGCAATGCAACCGAAAATTCTTAGATTTCCAACCAAGCGCTTTGCCAATCGCCGACCTTGTTGGAAGATAAAGATACTTTGGTGCCATTTTTTGTGATACATTGCTCGGCTTGCTTTTTTGTGGGATACTTATACATGTTTGATATTTAATTACAGGTTTTGCTTATGTTCTTTGTGTCTATTCATTGCAAAACTTCTCTCTTTGTAGTTATCATGTGAGAGACAGACAGCTAGACCTTCTCCTTTTCGATTTAAATTCCAATTATCCTCTTGCACTTGTCCTTTTGTAATGTACCTTATAAAGTTCTCATTTTTGGTTTAAAAATCTAATAACCTAAGAGATTCTCATGCTTTTGGATTACTCATCTGATGAGCCTAGAGAACTGCTCCTGAATTCACATCTGATGAACCTTTGGAACTTCTCCTCTTCAATTCATCATGTGGGCCCGTGGAGCCATGTGCCCCAGTCGTCTGGATATGCTAATCAGGAGCTTATTCTCATTCATCCTCAAGACACCTGCAATAGTGATCCTCCTCCAACATTATTAAACTTGTGCTCTGAATTATGCTGCTGGTTAAATAGGCTTGGGAGGTTAAAGGAATTTCCATAATGTTGTTCACAGAGGTCAAATGGTTCACGGCTACTGGCAACATCTGAAAATTCAGAATAGTTGCAACACTAATGGAATTGTTTTGATAATATTAATAATTTACACCCATAATGCACAGCAGGTCCAGGGTCCATCACCCATGCTGGAAAGCAAACATTTGCAGTAATGATACAGTTGGAACTTAAACCGTGTACTTCTGAACTGCAGTTGAGTCTGGAGGCACACCGATGTGAGTATAAAGTTGAAGTTGACCCCAAACAAGTAGAGAAATAATGTATCATATCATAGAGCATCATGTTGCAAATGTGTGTACATAAGAAAAAATCTGTTACACTAGTGAAGATGCACAGTCTTCCTTCTTCAAAGTCTTGGGAGATATGATGCTTAATCCGTTGTACTAGTACACTCATTCCCTAAAATTTAAGTTACAAAAATTAGGAGAATGAATAACTAATCTATTGCAGTTTCTCTTATGTCCTCTTAAAGCGTTACCAGGTATGACTGGAACAGTTATAACCTAATCAAGGAACAATACTTTAACAAAAATAAAAAATATTTTAAAAACCCATGTTTAATTAAATCCTCGTGAATGATATAATTAATAAACGTGACAATCAAGCAACAATACTTTTATTAAAACAAAAAATATTAAAAAAACATATAAACTTTGCACATATTATTCCTTCATAAATGAAAAGGATATAAGATGAAAACAATTTGAAGTGGTCGAAACAATACCTCAACCCTTAATTTTCTCCGGATGAGACTTACCTTTGGTGTTGGTGTCTCTTAACATATTAACCACCACAACCGTGAACATTTGGCAAACCAAGTCATTGCAAGAACATACAAGAACTAATATGCCAATATATGGAATTTGTGAAATAAAGGATGTAATGAGATTAAATATTTCTTTATTACACAAGAGAATTTATTTGAATTTTAATTGGAAAGGCAAAACGTGATAGGATCCACGCCCAAAGCACTTCCATCAACTGAAAAAGGTGAAAGAGAGGTAGATAACTGAGAGGGTTAGAGAAACCATATGGTTTGTTGCACCACTAAGTACAAAATGAAAGAAACAAAGTTGAGAGACATCAAAATGAAGTATAATATCATTTAGCCAAGAACTATTTGAAAATTGGAAAATCGGTGAGGGCAATTCTTCAAGAATTTCAAAGTTTATGATGTCGAATTTATTAGATCCCATCTTTCCCTTGATTAAGTCATTTAACATGTGGATCAACTTATATATTACGTCATTTTAACAAACCCCTCATATTTAGATGAGCTATCACTATAAGAAAAACAGGTAAATACGACCGGCCAAAAGTCCTCGCATTTACCTAAATATGTCAGGACACGGTCGTATCTTTTAGTTTCTGGATCGGTCATGATACGCGAGGAATATTTAGTAAGTCAGTCATTTTTAAAGTAAATTGGACAGCTAGTTTTGACCATTTAAAAAAAACCGCTTAAATTCAACTGGCCAAATTTGACCAAGGTAGTCGAATTTGACTTTTCACCAAAAAATTGAAAATCCCCCCCAAACTATTAAATATTTTGAATAAATTTAAAATGTCTGCCTAAAATTAAATTGACCGTATATGGTCAAAGATGCGAATCTAAATTCCACCACCTTCGGTTGAATTAACAAACACCAGTTTTAAGAGACAAATCTCTCGCTGGAAATTGGAAAATTTCCAGATTCCAGTGAGTTTACCCAGGTCCAGTCATATTCCAGCAGCTTTAATTTCTCCAAAAAAGCTCAGTTTTCAGTCCAATTTTCCAACTTAATACACTCAAAATTGACCCAACAATCTCATATTCATATCCAAACTTACAAATAACTAGCATTTAACCGATTCCGGCCAAAATCAATTGAACGTATGTAAAGAAAAAAACAACATTAACAAAAAATTCACCAAACTAAAAAAACATTAATATAAACAATTTCCCCACCACATACCAAGCATGTAAATGGAGCAACACAGTCAATCATAAATCATGAAAAAATTATCTACACGCTCATGTTCAATGATCTATCGATTCGTAACTTCAAAACACATCAATAAACAACCTAAAGTAAAAAGTCTAATTCGAATTAAAATCAAGAAAATGGAAATTTTTGAAAAATTATCTACCTAGCTCTCTACCGAATTATTACCTTCAGGAGGGAGAGTAAGATGGTGGGAGGGACACAAATAGAAATAGAGGGGGAGAGAGAAAAAGAGAAGGGGTGGGTTACGTGAGTGAAAGGAGGGCTTCGGTTAAAAATTTTATTTAATCATTTTTTTTACTTATAATTTGGTTTTATTAAATGTAAATTCAACCGTTGGATGAGTGTTTTAGGGGTTAAATTTGGTGTGTTAGATCTAATGCAAGGGGACTATTGAAGTGGCACTAAATTCAACTGTAACCGGTCGAATTTAGGAGTGTCGATTATATTTTTCTTATTCTTTCTTATAATTTCTACGAAATTAAAATTGTAATTAATTAACTTTTTTCTTACAAATATTATAATATTAAAAATATAATAAATTATATTAACAAATTGTAATTTTAATAAAAAATTTAAAATCATGATACCTTAATTGTAATTTGAGCATAAATTCCATGAAAAAGATTGTGTGGTGAAATATTTAGTTAAGTTAATGATACCTTATTTGTTAAAATAATCGAGGTCTAATGATTAAAAATTGTTAAAATTTGCATATAACATTTTCTTGTAACCATTTTAACATCCATGTGGTTGGATGGTCTAATATATAAATAAAAATATTTAATTACCAAACTTTTCGGTTAAAGTTTTACTAGTTGAGTCTCAAGTCATTAAGTTATAATGAGTCAAGTGTAGTCAAATTTTGTTGAACTCAAATTTGGAACTATTTTTTATTTTGTTTTATTAAAACTTCTATACCCAATATGTATTTATAAAATTTTGAAATATTTATTTAATTATTTAACTATTGGTGTATTTTCTTTTCATGTCATGTACCCAAAAGTAAACCCAAAACCTAGACTGAATTTGAGGTTTATTTTCGTGTTCGTATACAAAAAGGTGACTTGTCTAACTTACTTAAAATAAAGATCTGAGATCAATACTCTTTGCTTAGAGAAGTGAGGGCTTATAACAATGTTATTCTAACTTAGATTGGTTAATAAATTTGCAACATAAATCTTGCCTGCTAAGAGAGCTCATAGTTACAAATAAGTAGATACATCTTACAAGAAAGCGAGTGCATGTTGTTATATGGATTTCAATTATGAAAAGTTCTGACCTTGATTTATTTGCCAATTTCACCACAACTCGCCTTAGTATGCTCCACCAGAGACCTGGTCTCTAGCAAAGGCAGAGGTGAGCATATAGTCCTGGAAAAAAAATATTTACTTCCCATAAAGTTGCACTATTAAGATTTAAGAGGAACCTTATCTAAGATCTTACTGCATAACTGCTTATTGATTATTAATAAATTTGACTTGATAGTTTCATGGCACTCCTGGCCAATGGTTAGCTCAAAAGTATGAAGTAACTGAAGAAGTTCATAATAAGCAGGGCATATATAGCTTATACAGATAATTAATCAGATAATTCCAATAAACATTATAAAGAATGCTTAGATGAGACTTCATGTGATTCTTTAAAACTGTATGATCACATGGTAATAATTTCTAACCTATAATGAATGTTAATGCATATCTGATTGTTATCATTAATGTGCAGACCAGCTCTGATGAAAATTTGCAAGATATACGTGAACGACTTTGCAGCATCAACAATTCCACTAATGTACACATCGGATGGAAATATCTGGAAATGAAGAGCAGAAAACATTAGACAAAGGACAAAGTATAAGCACTTGTAGCTTAATGACATGCTTGATCTAAAGTTAGAGGATTGAGCAGATCACTGAAAACTGATCACGTCACAAATGGCTAGTACATGAACGAAAAAAATTAGTGTCAGAGAAATAAATGGAACAGTAGGTTTTTTATGCCTGTTTCAATATAGTAATTAGTGACTAATTAATCTATTAAACTATTCGCGTGAAACATGTACAAATATATTTTTTTTTCTTTGGTTCCTTTTGTTGTGTCATGTGTGTTTACTGCATACATATAATCACATACACAATTTACAATTCACTAATTCACTAAGAAAAATCCTTTCCCATTACCTAATTACTTTTTTGAGGATTACATAAGCCTTATAGACTCCTAATTACTTTTGGCTGATAGCCAGGGCCACCATGTGTTAGATAGTTCAAGCATTCTTGTTTACATATGTAACAAATACATTTACATGATCATATAGATTTTTATGCACGAGAGCCATTGTTATTAATGAGATTAGAGCTAAAAAAAATTTAAGTTGTTAATGTGCGTCGGCATGGAGACACACAAGAAAATCGATTTCGGTATTGTAAGAATCTCAAGATTTTTGAAAGATTGTGGAATATGGATACCAAGAACCATACATGTTATCTTACCATAAACTAATACTTTGAAGGGAAATCCACTAACAGTTAAGAAGACTCTTTTTTGTTAATCAAGTGGTGAATGGAGTAATTTTCTAAAGGATTTCTATGATATATCAACATTAAAGCTAACATGAGAAACTCTAAGTAAGTCCTAGAAAGCTCAAGAAAACCAATAATGAGAATATACTAGTTTTGTGTTGGTTTAATTATAAATATGTATATCCCATTAATATTTTATTAATGTGTAATATTAAAGTAGGTTAGTAAAATAGGAAATAAGTATATAAGTACATCTAAGTAAACATGTAAATATATAGAAAGTACAACTAATTTAAACAAAATTTAAATATGTTAATAATTAAATAAAAAATAAGTATACAAATGCATATAAATAAACATGCAATGCTTAGAAATACGACCCGCCATTTAATTGAACCAACACACTACTTTCCTATTCATTATTAAATAATTAAGTATCTGTCATGAGTGCATACATGATAAAAAGGGTGTATATAGTAAATATGATGTCGTTATTTTCCTAGAATGAAAACTAATACGAACCCATTATATTTTCCCTTATTACATGAAACTCTAAACCATTTTACAAAAATTCAATAATTACTATATAAGTATTCTTTAATAATCATTCAGTTTTGGGTAAATAAATTAGAAAAATTATTTAGGTTAGATTTGAAAAAATATAGTCTTAAAACTGTAAATTTATTAGTTGGATTACATTTAATCAACAACTAATTTGAAAGAGATAAGACCACATATAGACTATATAAAACATTAGTGCGTTATCCTAATTACCTATATTTGCCAACTTATTTCATTTATTTTTTGTGTTCTTTATATGTATATCTTTTGTTCCTCTTTATACATATATGTATTTATATATATATATATATATATATATTTATAGGTATGAGTGTGATATTAGAGAGAATGAATGTGGCTGTCTTAAATCAACATGTTTAACATTAAATATTTGTTAATTTGTTTCAATTGTGTTGTTCATATGATTGTTTTTATGTGTATGGTGTATTCATATTTATACAAATATATGTATAAGTATGATGGAGAAGGAGAGAATAAATGTGGCTCTTTATAGTAAACTAATAACCGAATGTGTTCTTCATCTATATTTTTTAAATTTTTGATGAATTAGTAAGAGTTAAATCTCACATTTATATGTTCTTCAAAGGTTTGAGTTTTTTGAGCTTCATTAATTGTTATTGTTCATTTTCTATGTTATCTTTTGTGATGACAAATGCTTTCATTTTGAAATAATGATGTAGAAAAATGATTTAATATGAATAAAATATATAAATTATACAATTAGTAAGTTGTATTGTTATTTTGTGTCATGTACATCAAGTTTCGATTATGTATACCTATGTTTGCGTAAGAGCTAGAGGGGGGGAGTTTATTTGCTTCTTTATTTGATATGGGTTTAATGTTGTTAGTTGCTATGAGTTGTCTTTATAAATACTAATTAAGATTTCTAAGTTTAATCGTATGATATGAAATGAGAGCATGTAGAATTTTATCAAAGCTTTTGATCTTGTTTTATTAATTTTTCATTATTTTGACGATTTATCTGACTTGGAAATTATGTCTTTTTTTTGTTATATTTAGTATCTTGCATGAATGATATCTAATTACTTGGAAATATTTTCTAATTACTTTGTAATATGCAAGGAAAAATGTTAATCAGAGACATGGGACGTGGTCGTGGACTTAGTGGAGAACTTGTGTGATTTTACGAATACCTAGTCTACCTTCTCCACGTAATCAGAACACTCGTAAGATTACCAAAAACACTTGTAAGACCAATATAAAGACCCGGCATGGAAATGACCTATATCAAATTCCGATCACAAGTTTAGGGAAAAGAAACCACGAACACCATGCCGCATCAGATTCCAAGTGGGACAGTAATTATTTATATATGTTTATTGTATAAATCTCATTTAACTTCAAAATGTATGTGAAAAATATGAATAAGATTAGCTCATAGATTATGAAGCTTTTGTGTTTACGACTAACTACA
>NW_027421289.1:0-125084 GCF_009905375.1 Apium graveolens | reverse complement strand
CCAAGCTCATTCATGTTAACAAGCCTGACAGAATCGTGTCAACTGTTAATTACCTGGACTGGTTAGTAGCTTAGATTGTCCGTAACCTAGTAGTTCCTTATGGCTGAGAAACGATGAGGACCACCTTTTCCCATTTGGAGTGTTTTAAACAAGTCTGGATTTTGTTCTGCTTCAGACTGTTTCTCTTGGTCGATTCGGTACTTCTGCCAATATTAGAATAAAGAAGACATTAGAACAGCAAATTAGAAATTCTCGTCACACAGAAGAAAAGGAGAAAAGAGGGGGAGGAACTAACTTGCAAGTGACTGGCTACTTGTTCCCTCCTCATCCAGGCACATTCATTACGGTAACAATGTTCCTCGGAATAGATCCTACAACAAAAATTCATCGCGGACAATTCAAGTATGTGAGACATAATCGACATCATTAAACTGTAGTGAAAGACATGTTAAAATGTAACATCTTACCTTGAGGCCCTAGATGCTGCACAGCTCTTACAAACTTGTCATGGAGAAAAGGTGTCCAATTAAGCTTGTTCTTTTTTGTTAGAAGAGCTTTGTCTTTCGGAACTCTGTTTTTGCCATGATTATGATCTTCATTATCAGTTATCTGAAGCTTTGGCTTCGATTTCTTTTCATATAACTTATTACCAGTGTCATCTTCATTGTCCTTAGCAGAACTATCATCAGATATTAAGTTTTTCCCTTTAGCTAGATTCTTTTTCCATTGGTTCACAAAATCCCATATTGATTTCAAGTCTTCTGTAGTAATGGGCTTAACTACGAAAAGGGAAGCTCCACTCTGACTTCCCTCGCATAGATTACTAGCTTCTCTGTCACCTGACATCACTAACAATAAAATTTCAAGAGTTTGATTAGTCTGTTGGTGAAGATCATTGAGGGAACTGTACAACTAAAATTGAGGAAAAAACAATCAAAAGATTGATACTAATCATCTGAAAAACTGATCTAAAAACCGAGCAACCGCCTTCTTAATATCGTTTACTATTGCATGAAAAATTTATTATGCGCTTCAAAAAAATTGCGGTAATAAAAAAATACCTAACATAGCACTAGATAAAACTATTTTTCATAAAGCGCGGTTATATATTAATGAAATTTAAATTCAGTTATAGTGACACTCACATACAACCGGTAATTGAAAATCTTGATGAATCCATCTTTGTAGTTCAAACCCATCCATGCCTGGCATGTGGACATCAGATACCACCAGATCAAACTTAATGACTCCAGTCCGTAGGATGCGCAAAGCATCCAGAGGATCCTTGGCAGTCAATACTATGAGAAAACAAAACAAGAAAATATTAGACGCAACATCTGTTAAGTAACGAGCTCATTTAAAATCTAAAGATGTTAGAAAAAGGCATCTGATACTATATTCTAGAAAGATCAGTATGCCACATCAAAAGATTTGAGATGGTAATTTAAAAATCAGTCAAAATGAACCAAATCTTCTGCAATTTTTTTATAATTTCCTCTTGTTTTTAACTCGTACAATTAAAATATGAATTATTAGCAGATTTTATAAACAAAGAATAGAGTTTATATACATACCTCGATAGGCGCATCCCTTTAGCAAACTAGCAATAAGAGATAAGCAGTTCTATCATCGTCCACCACCAAAATGGTCACCATTTTTTCCTTAGTACTTCCATTGTTAGAGCCATTGTTTTGATTATTTAACTTAGAAATCTCCATATCTCACAGTCGAAATGAATTGAAATGTATATGCAATAGCGATGGGACCAAAATTTCGAGACTGTATAGGCTAATATACAGATGTAGTGTAATTTATCCAATGTGCCTAAATATATACCGTTTAGGGGATCTAGCTAGGGGCATTTAGGACATGACCAGCATTGTTGAAATTATAATTAAATTGACTTTTTTTATATAATATCTTCCTTAAAAGTTAAGGAGTATCATAATTTCTCGATAAAGTAAAATATTATTGGGTTCGAACTTGCATTATAATAAAAATAGAATTTTATCATTATTTGAAATTGGATATGAATTTTAGAAAACGACGTAAGTTAAAGTTTATCGTTTTTATTTTAAAATTGACTAACATAGACAAAATTCATATGTTCTGCTGGTACAGAAATTCATGACTATAAAAATACAAAATATACACAAAATTATTAAACTAAAAATAGCATTCGCATACTCAACCTAATACGGTGAAGTATGGGCTCGGCTTAATTGGTAAAATTTGGGGCAAAATTGTTACTTGTTATCCTCCGGCGTATGGCTTGTTGGGCAACTGACCCACTGAAATTTGAAAAACAGAAACTTTTGAATGTTCGAATTTAATTAGGAAAAAAGTTATAATAAATAAGTTTTACCTTTACTCCTTTGAAAATATAGATTTATAGTAATAAATTGTTATTTGACCCCATACCATTGTGCATATGGTAGAATTGGTTCATTATAAATATTTTGTTAATATTTCTAAAATATTTTCTACATTCATCTTGGTCTTTACAAAATTTTTGAACTTGTGGCTCGAATTTCTAGCTACGCCAGGGGTTATGCTCAAGGTTGTACTCTTAACAAACAATTGTAGTTATTGTAAATGGAAAGTGAAAGATTAAAAAAATTCGTTTAGTGTATAATAATCGGGGTTTAAAATAAATTTTAATTTTTTTAATCAAGAAAATATTTATTGATAATTCTTTTTTCATATGAATCTTTTTTCCTATTGATTTCGTGAAATGAAATTTGGATAAAGCTAAATTTCCAATAGTTGAGTTTTCGATATAAACAGGTGGAGGGTTAAAGATAAAGACAAGAGCACCTTCATTTTCTTATAGAATAATCTCAAATTCATTATGTCATTTAATAGATGAGCAATACCTTTTTAACAATACCTTTTTATTAAAAAAGTTATAAAAGATGTTCAAACAATATCTTCTTAAAAATACTAAAATAATATTAGATTGAATATATAAGTGTGATATGTATGGATTAGCTGAATCGAAGTTCTGTCCGCTTTTGGTTGACTATAAATTTCAAAGAATATTTGGTTCGAGGACCCACAAAAAAATACGATTTACGTTAATTAGTCCAAAACAATTAGCAAAAAAAGGTATAAGCATTTCTAGTTCCTTGACAAGAAAAGGTTTAAAATGTTGCTCAGGTTCAAATCTCTTCAAAATATATTAAAGGAAATAAAAAAAAGAGAACTGAAATTCACACTATATATATATACACGATAATTTTCAAATACAAACCAATTTAGAATAAAAATTACAAACTAGTGATTGATATAGGTATAAGTAGTGATTATAAACTAGAGAAATATAATATTTTAGCTAGTGTATTACTTCATTAGATGTAAAAATATATTGTGTTGATTATGTTGGGACTCCATAAAATAGTATTTTAGTGAGGTTATTATTTTATGGATTACAATTTATTTGAGGTTCACATATATATATATATATATATATATATACTATATATATATATATGATAGTGCTCTAAAGAGAACTTCTGAAACTGAAAACCGTAAGAATTTTCGTAATTAAAATTGCTGACTTTTAAAAAGGTAAAATTTTGAATTCGAAAATTGATGATTTTGTGCAAAGTAAAAATTTTAAATTTATAAAATTACAAACTTTAGCTACGAAGATTACAAGTTCTCATAATTCTCATTTTAAGAAGTTCTTATTTGAGAAATATATATATATATATATGTATGTATATAAGCAATTGTTGAAATGAAAATAATTCTTATTATATAAGTAGAATGAAATCACAGCCATTTATTTTTTTCCCAAAGATTCATCCGATCCGTTTATTTTGTTATTAATTCAAAACATTGAAGACATTTATATGGTCTAATTAATTTCAAGGTCACCATTTATTTCTATTATTTCTCTCTATACTATTTCTCTCTCTAAGTTTTCTCTATCAATTTCCGCATCTCGTACATTCTCTATCTTTCTTCAATTTTTCTTTTTCGTGATTATCACTAAGCTCACTAAGTTCATATCTTGTTTCTTTTCATTTTTTGTAATCGACTGATTTCGTAGGTATTCTAAAGCACGATTACTTCAGATTTGTTGAAAATTTCTATGAATTAAGGTAATTACTTGCGTTTTTTAAACTCTTTTTATGTGTTTCATACCTTTCAGTTGATTTAGTAGTTTAAATGTAAAATTTAATAGTTACTTTCACTGATTATTCGACTATTATTAGTGATTATGTGTTGTGAGCTAACTTTGATTGTAGTGCGTTTGTAGTTTTATTTCTTATGTATTTTGAATTTGTAAGTTATTATTGGTATTTTTTTAGTGATTATAATTTATGTGAATCAATGTCATTTGCTTATGTCTTAAGCCTTAACTGATTATTTGACTACGATTAGTGATAATGTAGTTATTAATTAATTTTACATGTGGTACATTTGTTATCATTGATGTTGCTTTTTTATTTGTAATTGTAAACAAGTGTATTGTTAGTGATTGTTGGTTAATTATGCTATATTAATATATTTAGTTTGTTATGACTGAATTTTTTATATGTTTTTAGGTTCCAGTTGCGGTTGATTCGTCTCATATTAGCCGTTTAGTAGGTGATTATGTATCTAATGGCGGTAACAGTTTATCTGAAAGTGAGATTTCTGTTTCGCGTTTTAATATTTCACATGGTGGTCATAAGTATTACATTCCAAAGTATAGTGGTGATATTTCTAAACCAGAGGTTAATCAGAGTTTTGATAGTTTGGAAAAGGTATTGAATTTTACAAGGAATATGGGATGTTGTCTAGATTTAATGTGAGGTTGAATATTGAAATGAAAGATGATAGGGATGAAATAATTTTGAGAAAATATATTATTTGTGGGAGAGCTGGTTTTAATGATCTGCCTAGAAATTTAGATGAAAGTTCTAGTAAAATTGTTAAGCGTAGGAGGACTGTTTCAGGGAGGTGCGGATGTAAAGCAATATGTGTTTTCAAATGTATTGGTCCGACAAGTATGTTATTGCTGTGTTTGAGGAAAAACACAATCATCCGTTAGCTTCTGAAGAGGGTCTTCAATTTTTGAAAGCAAATAGAGAAATGACTAATCGTATGCGCTAACATGTTGTTGATACTGCTAAAGTGAATATTGGTACTAGTAAATCTTTTACTTTGATGAAGGAACAGGTTGGTGGTTATGGCAATATTGGTGCTTCGGTACATGATTTTCAGAATTTTAATAGAGATTTAAGGTGTTATGTTGGTGAGGCTGATGCACAGATATTGCTGGAAAAGTTTAAAGTTTTACATGAGACATGTGAATCATTTTATTATACATATGATGTTGATTGTGAGGGTTATTTAACGAATCTTTTTTGGGCTGATGCTACTGCTAGAAGAAATTATGAATTAAATGGAGATGTTGTATCCTTTGATGCTACATTAATACAAATCGGTATATTTTCTACCATTATAGGTTTTTTTTTAAATTGTATGATTCTTTTTGACCATTTTGTGTTTATTTTAACAGGTATAACATGATCTTTGCTCCTTTTACCGGTGTGGATAAACATGATCTATGTGTCACATTTGCTGCATGTCTTCTTGTTAAGAAGGATAAGAGTCATTATACATGGGCGTTTCAGCATTTTTTGAAGCAATAAAGCATAATCATATTCTTATGGTTCTGACTAGTGTCATGCAATGAAAGCTGCTGTTCCTGAAGTTTTTAAAGCAACCAATGAATATCCTGCCACTAAGCATCGTTTATGCATGTGGCATATAATCCAGAAATCCCCTCTTAAGGTATGTTAGATGATAATTTTTAAATTTATTTTTTATTTTGGTTATTTATTGCATTTGGTTGTTACTGTTTTTGTTAGATTGATTTATATTTTTTAACCAATACCATCTTCTTTGAAAATGATCACTGATTTCGCTTCTATAATATTATTTGTTGGTAATATTGATTTTCTTTGTTTGGCTTTTTTGGCTTCTTTTATTTATCGTTTTTAAGTTGTTGAAGTGATTTCAATGTTTGATTTTTGTATTTGCTGTAATTTATTTGTCAGCTTGACAATCGATTGTGTAAGGAAACTGACTTTATGGAGAAGATGAAGAAATTTATCTGGTCTTCAACTATTGAGCCTGATGAGTTTAAATCAGGGTGGTTATCAGTTATGAAAGAGTTTAAACTTGAATGGAACAAGTGGTTAGGAAAAATGTATTCGCTTAGAAAGTCTTGGATTCCTGCGTATTTTTGAGGTGAACCTGTGTTTGGGTAAATGAGAACTACCTCGCGGTCTAAGAGTGAGAATTTTTTCTTTAGTTAGTTTTATAGATAAGGGAGTACTTTATGTGAATTCTGGTTTCGGTTTGAAAATGCTATGGATAAGCGGCGGAATGAAACTCGTAGATTAAACCATGAGTCCAATTCAAGCCTGCCAATTACTGTTTCAGAGTGGTTCATTGAAGATGATGCTACTGATTTGTTTACAAGAGCTATTTTTTATAAACTTCAAGATGAGATTATTTCTTCTTGTTTGAATATGCAAATCAAGAAAATGAGTGAAGAAATTGACGGCATTACTTGTTTGGAAATCAGAGATATTAAAGTGAAAGATAAAATCTTTAAGGTAATTGTATGATATTTCATTAATTACATAGTATACTCTGTGTTGGTGATTATTACATTTGATTAAATTTTGCAGGTGAGTGTCAGCTATGATCATGATGTGTGTTCATGCAATAAGTTTTTTATGTGTGGTATTTATGTGGTTTAAAACAAATTGGATTAGTTAAATTCCCCAAAAGTATGGTTTTCAATCGTTGGATGAAAATTGCTGAAAGTGGCAGTTCTTCAGTGTCTTTTGTTATTTCCGAAGATCATCTTAAAATACAAAAGGTTACAGTCAAAGTTAGTCATATCAGGTTTGAATTCCGTAAAGTGGTTAACAAAGCTGGTACAGATTTAGATAAGCTGGATCATGTTCATTGGACAGTAAAGCAATTAAGTACTGATATGGATGATGGTGATGGTAGTGGAGGTGTTATGTCGAAAGCAGAGTTTATGGCAAATGTAGTTGGTCAGAAGCTGACATAAGATGTCAAGGTTAAAGTACCAAACATATGTAAAAATAAAGGGTCAGCCTTGAAGAGATATATCAGTCTAAAAGAGAAGGCAATGAATAATGCAAATAAGAAGCCTCAGAAGGGTAAACAATGCAAAGCAACTGCTCATAACTATATGAAATGTCCACGAAAAAGAGAAAAGAAGTACAGTTCATGCAACTAGTATTCCAGATTATTTTTTCCTTCAAGGATTATGTCCTCTACCAAACTGCATTTTAATTTAAAGGTTTTTATTTTTGTACTTATGTTTTCATGGTTTTCTAAAAATCTCTTTTGATTTTGCGACTGCCTGATATTCGTAGAGTAACCAATGATTTCACCTTCTAGGAATACCGAAAAAGAAATAGTTGCATATGTATTCTAAAATTTGAAACACAAATACAAAGACATGAATTTTGCAAGTCATTATATTTGATGTGAAGATAATAATCAATAGAAGTATAGTTTAAAACTCATACGATGATTTTTCTAAAAATTTTGGAACAATAATTCTGAATTTTGTCATGCAAATATTCTAATATTTTGGATTAGCTATTGTTGTAATCTTGTGGCTTCTTGAGTTCAGTTTCCTCAATGTTACTATTACGCGTCTCACACTCTTATATCTTTAATAAATTAGAAAATTGATATTTAAGTACCAAACCATCTCAAGGAGCTTCTTGTGTATGTATTTTTAATATTTTTCATAAAAGTTACAATTTGAAAACATTTATTTAATTAGATGAAAAATATATTAAAAGTTTGGTCAACTATGGGGTTTTACTATTTGCACCACTTTTACTAAATATATTGATTTTTCTCAAATAGTTAACTCAATTGACACACCGTCTTTGCGTGCACGATCTACAGAGTGTCTCGAATTGCACGGAATCCACTACAACATTCGGGTATATTTTTAGGAAGTGCAATAAAAAACCGGAGATGGCAGTTTTTAGGCAGTAAGCATTTTTGGTGATTACTCTTTTCATGACCTTGACTCCGATATATTTGTTAAATCTAAAATTTAACATTTTAAGTTCAAATTTTAAAGAGGTCTTCCTCGCTGTATAGGTCATCAACTGTTCATGTTTCATAAGTTTTAAAAAAATTGAGGGCCATGTTTATTCCCCTGTCAGTACCACGTAACAGTTTGGCTTTCTCGACATTGTTCACTAAAACGGACTTTTCTCCGAAACCGTAAATCACCTTGACACGATCTTTATATATTTACAAACTACGAAAGAAGTTTTTTACAGTTACGGCAAGTGGAATTCAAAAATACAAGTTTTACATTTCGTAAATCCCTAAACGCACACAAACATAACAACGGATATATGCGTAACGATTCCCGAGTTTACTACGTGTTGGTTTTCTTAGTGTATGTGTTGGTGTTGGTTTTCTTGGGAATGTTTTTTATGGTATTTTTGGAGATTTGGAACTCTGCATCAAAATTGTGATGGTGGTAAATATCACAAGAAATTTCTTTCGACAACAAAAGACAGTTCATAATTTGTCAATCTTGGAAAAGCAATTCAGAAACAATAGAAATAAGCCTAAAAGATTTTTTAGAATTTCCGTGGATACACTGTTTCAAATTATCGACAATAACTTCTAATAGAGGTAAAAAGATTGAACAGAAACTCGCCTTTCTTCTCATTAATCGAAACTGTTACTATTAGAAACCTGAGCGAAAAAGACATAAACAACTCGATTCCATGAAAGTTTAGATGAATCTTCGATCTCATTAATCACAGATTTTATATCTGAAACTATAATATTAGGTGGTATGTTTTCATAAACCTAATTTTCACATAATATTTTCTAGATAAATAATAAAATTGAAAAATTAAAGTAACATAATTGAAGTCTTAAAACCAATCGTCAGAGTATGAACTAAGCCAATCAATTATTCAAACCACAAGATTTTTCTTGTCATTACGCAATTGCTGCGAGCATAAAATTTTTTTTATCAAACCAAGGGGGAAATAGTTCCAAATAGTTGATGCAAGTCCTCCAAAGTTGTTGTTGTCATTCAGAAAGCAACCACGCCCAAAAATCCTCGCCCATTCCCTAATAACATTTCACACGGGAATTATTAATTTAATTATGAGGTAAAAGTAAAATTGTATAGATATATGTAGTTTAAAATTTGAAATGCTAAGCTACTACTGTAAGCTAGGATAATACCTGCTGATCATCATTAGACTGATGATTTCCTTTCGATTCAAAATGGGGAGTCCCAGTGTTGCATCCATTATCATGATACTATAATATTTGTCATATACAGGATTAATTAGTTTAGCATTGAAGATGAAAAGCTAAGAGACTCATGTTCAATTTTAACACCTGGTATTGTAATTTCTTAATTCCATTTAACATGAAACATATATCAACATCTCATACTAGCGGAGTTATCAAGTTTAATGCTATGTATTTGTAAAATATTAGTAATTGCTTGTTTCACGTGAAATGACTTATGTTATGCAGCTATTCCTGAGTTTTAATGATATGAAATATGATGTTAACATGATATCAGATCCTGATATCCCTGGTTACTGGAGGACTCAAGCGAGTCCCTCCTACCCCAATATTCTCAATAACTATTGAAAAGATTGATATTGTACTTTGGTGTGCCCAAAAATGGGACGAGATCCCGACTGGGATCC
The DNA here is from genome assembly GCF_009905375.1 of Apium graveolens. Taxonomy (NCBI): domain Eukaryota; kingdom Viridiplantae; phylum Streptophyta; class Magnoliopsida; order Apiales; family Apiaceae; genus Apium; species Apium graveolens. The sequence goes on along the minus strand of NW_027421289.1, from coordinate 115,323 downwards.
CCACTTAGTAATTGAAAATCGTAAGAATTTTCGTAATTAAAATTGCTGACTTTTAAAAAGGTAAAATTTTGAATTCGGAAATTGATGATTTTGTGCAAAGTAAAAATTTTAAATTTTATAAAATTACAAACTTTAACTACGAAGATTACAAGTTCTCATAATTCTCATTTTAAGAAGTTCTTATTTGAGCAAAATATATATATATATATATATATATATATTGAGAATATTTGAGCAAGATATCCCCACTTGTCCATGCATCAATATATTTTGATATCTGAATAATTTTTCATATGTTAAGTCTATACCTCATCAAGGTCTGTGTTCACCTTTTCAGCATTTGGCATATCTTTTTCTTCCAGAAAGGTATCTCCAAAATCAAAATTGTTTCCAACGTAGTAGTCTTGATATTTGTTCTACATGTGATAACACGTAAAGGAGAAAGATGAAGATAATCATGCAGAAATATATTGATATCTAAATAATTTTGCAAATATTAAGTCAGTTCCTCATCAAGGTTTGTGGGCACCTTGTCAGCATTTGGCATGTCTTTGTTTACCAGAAAAGCACCTCCAAAATCATAATTATTTCCGACGTCGTAGTCTTGATTTTTGTTCTACAAGCGATGACACGTAAAAGAGAAAGATGAAGATATTAATGCACACTTGTAGAAATTTTAAATTCTAAGACAAGATGTATAGAAGAGAAAGAGCAGAACATAAATTTATGTTAATTTTACCTCAGCATCAGTTGATTCGTTTTTCTGCTCAGGGACAACAGAATCGATTTGAGGATATGCAAAATCTCTCTGTGAAACAAATGTACTATAAATTTAAAAGTCTTTTAATATATTGTTCTGGTTAAATTTGAAGATGAGAAGCTATTTCTGAGACACTCCTCAAATAAACAATTAGTCCTCTGTGTATTTGCAGCAATGTATCAATATCTAAATAATTACCTCATCAAGGCTTATGTGCGCCTTGTCAGCATTTTGCATGTCTTTGTTTAGAAAGGCATCTCCAAAATTAAAACTGTTTCCGATGTAGTAGTCCTGATTGTTGTTCTACATGCGATAACACGTGAAGGAGAAATATGTACATAATCATGCAGAATATATCAATATCTAAATAATTCTACATATATTAAGTATATACCTCATCAAGGTCTGTTTGCACATTGTAAGCATTTGGCAAGTCTTTGTTAACCAGAAAGGCATCTCCAAAATCAAAATTGTTTCGTATGTAGAACTCTTGATTTTTATTCTACATGTGATAACACGTAAAGGAGAAAGATGAAAATAATTAGGCATATTTTGAAATTTAAATTGTAAACCTTAAGTTGTTTAGCAGAGACAGAGTAGAACATGAATTTATGTAAACTTAATATACCAAATCAGTTGACTGATAGGTACTTCCATAAACGGAAACGTTAATTTGATCAGCAGATCTGTATTGTTGCTCAGGGACAACATTATCAAATGTAGGAGATGCGAAATTTCTCTGTGAAGCAAATGTATTGTAAACTTCAAGTGCACCGCCAGTATAGTAGTTTTGTGGCTGTGTTTGTTTAGAAAAGCCATTCTGATTCATGTGAATCGGAGCCAAAGTTTGGACAGAATTAAATCCACTGCTAATCTTGTCACTGCTAGAAAATTCGGGTGTTTGTGGCTGGTACATCAGACTGGGATATGTACCGTTTGTTAGTCCACTTGGAGAAAAACCTGTAGCATTACAAATCAAATAGTTTTCACCCAAGCTCATTCATGTTAGCAAATGCCTGACAGAATCGTGTCATCTGTTTAATTACCTGGACTGGTTAGTAGCTTAGATTGTCCGTAACCTAGTAGTTCCTTATGGCTGAGAAACGATGAGGACCACCTTTTCCCATTTTGGAGTGTTTTAAACAAGTCTGGATTTTGTTCTGCTTCAGACTGTTTCTCTTGGTCGATTCGGTACTTCTGCCAATATTAGAATAAAGAAGACATTAGAACAGCAAAATTAGAAATTCTCGTCACACAGAAGAAAAGGAGAAAAGAGGGGGAGGAACTAACTTGCAAGTGACTGGCTACTTGTTCCCTCCTCAGTCCAGGCACATTCATTACGGTAACAATGTTCCTCGGAATAGATCCTACAACAAAAATTCATCGCGGACAATTCAAGTATGTGAGACATAATCGACATCATTAAACTGTAGTGAAAGACATGTTAAAATGTAACATCTTACCTTGAGGCCCTAGATGCTGCACAGCTCTTACAAACTTGTCATGGAGAAAAGGTGTCCAATTAAGCTTGTTCTTTTTTGTTAGAAGAGCTTTGTCTTTCGGAACTCTGAAAAACTGATCTAAAAACCGAGCAACCGCCTTCTTAATATCGTTTACTATTGCATGAAAAATTTATTATGCGCTTCAAAAAAATTGCGGTAATAAAAAAAATACCTAACATAGCACTAGATAAAACTATTTTTCATAAAGCGCGGTTATATATTAATGAAATTTAAATTCAGTTATAGTGACACTCACATACAACCGGTAATTGAAAATCTTGATGAATCCATCTTTGTAGTTCAAACCCATCCATGCCTGGCATGTGGACATCAGATACCACCAGATCAAACTTAATGACTCCAGTCCGTAGGATGCGCAAAGCATCCAGAGGATCCTTGGCAGTCAATACTATGAGAAAACAAAACAAGAAAATATTAGACGCAACATCTGTTAAGTAACGAGCTCATTTAAAATCTAAAGATGTTAGAAAAAGGCATCTGATACTATATTCTAGAAAGATCAGTATGCCACATCAAAAGATTTGAGATGGTAATTTAAAAATCAGTCAAAATGAACCAAATCTTCTGTAATTTTTTTTATAATTTCCTCTTGTTTTTAACTCGTACAATTAAAATATGAATTATTAGCAGATTTTATAAACAAGAAATGAATAGAGTTTATATACATACCTCGATAGGCGCATCCCTTTAGCAAACTAGCAATAAGAGATAAGCAAGTTCTATCATCGTCCACCACCAAAATGGTCACCATTTTTTCCTTAGTACTTCCATTGTTAGAGCCATTGTTTTGATTATTTAACTTAGAAATCTCCATATCTCACAGTCGAAATGAATTGAAATGTATATGCAATAGCGATGGGACCAAAATTTCGAGACTGTATAGGCTAATATACAGATGTAAGTGTAATTTATCCAATGTGCCTAAATATATACCGCGTAGGGGATCTAGCTAGGGGCATTTAGGACATGACCAGCATTGTTGTAAATTATAATTAAATTGACTTTTTTTATATAATATCTTCCTTAAAAGTTAAGGAGTACGTCATAATTTCTCGATAAAGTAAAATATTATTGGGTTCGAACTTGCATTATAATAAAAATAGAATTTTATCATTATTTGAAATTGGATATGAATTTTAGAAAACGACACGTAAGTTAAAGTTTATCGTTTTTATGATTTTAAAATTGACTAACATAGACAAAATTCATATGTTCTGCTGGTACAGAAATTCATGACTATAAAAATACAAAATATACACAAAATTATTAAACTAAAAATATAGCATTCGCATACTCAACCTAATAACGGTGAAGTATGGGCTCGGCTTAATTGGTAAAATTTGGGCAAAATTGTTACTTGTTATCCTCCGGCGTATTGGCTGTGTGGGCAACTGACCCCACTGAAATTTGAAAAACAGAAATTTTGAATGTTCGAATTTAATTAGGAAAAAAGTTATAATAAATAAGTTTTACCTTTACTCCTTTGAAAATATAGATTTATAGTAATAAATTGTTATTTGACCCCATACCATTGTGCATTATGGTAGAATAGGTTCATTATAAATATTTTGTTAATATTTCTAAATTATTTTCTACATTCATCTTGGTCTTTACAAAATTTTTGAACTTGTGGCTCGAATTTCTAGCTACGCCAGTGGTTATGCTCAAGGTTGTACTCTTAACAAACAATTGTAGTTATTGTAAATGGAAAGTGAAAGATTAAAAAAATTCGTTTAGTGTAATAAATCGGGGTTTAAAATAAATTTTAATTTTTTTAATCAAGAAAATATTTATTGATAATTCTTTTTTCATATGAATTCTTTTTTCCTATTGATTTCGTGAAATGAAATTTGGATAAAGCTAAATTTCCAATAGTTGAGTTTTCGATATAAACAGGTGGAGGGTTAAAGATAAAGACAAGAGCACCTTCATTTTTCTTATAGAATAATCTCAAATTCATTATGTCATTTAATAGATGAGCAATACCTTTTTAACAATACCTTTTTATTAAAAAAAGTTATAAAAAGATGTTCAAACAATATCTTCTTAAAAATACTAAAATAAATATTAGATTGAATATATAAGTGTGATATGTATGGATTAGCTGAATCGAAGTTCTGTCCGCTTTTGGTTGACTATAAATTTCAAAGAATATTTGGTTCGAGGACCCACAAAAAAATACGATTTACGTTAATTAGTCCAAAACAATTAGCAAAAAAAGGTTATAAGCATTTCTAGTTCCTTGACAAGAAAAGGTTTAAAATGTTGCTCAGGTTCAAATCTCTTCAAAATATATTAAAGGAAATAAAAAAAAGAGAACTGAAATTCACACCACAGTATATATATATATATATATATATATATATATATACACGATAATTTTCAAATACAAACCAATTTTCGAATAAAAATTACAAACTAGTGATTGATATAGGTATAAGTAGCTAGTGTATTTTAGCTAGTGTATTACTTCATTATATGTAAAAATATATTGTGTTGATTATGTTGGGACTCCATAAAATAGTATTTTAGTGAGGTTATTATTTTATGGATTACAATTTATTTGAGGTTCACATATATATATATATATATATATATATGATAGTGCTCTAAAGAGAACTTCTGAAACTGAAAACCGTAAGAATTTTCGTAATTAAAATTGCTGACTTTTAAAAAGGTAAAATTTTGAATTCGAAAATTGATGATTTTGTGCAAAGTAAAAATTTTAAATTCTATAAAATTACAAACTTTAGCTACGAAGATTACAAGTTCTCATAATTCTCATTTTAAGTTCTTATTTGGGCAATATATATATATATATATATGTATGTATATAAGCAATTGTTGAAATGAAAATAATTCTTATTATATAAGTAGAATGAAATCACAACCATTTATTTTTTTCCCAAAGATTCATCCGATCCGTTTATTTTGTTATTAATTCAAAACCTTGTAGACATTTATATGGTCTAATTAATTTCAAGGTCACCATTTATTTCTATTCTTTCTCTCTATACTATTTCTCTCTCTAAGTTTTCTCTATCAATTTCCGCATCCCGTACATTCTCTATCTTTCTTCAATTTTTCTTTTTCGTGATTATCACTGAGCTCACTAAGTTCATATCTTGTTTCTTTTCATTTTTTGTAATCGATTGATTTCGTAGGTATTCTAAAGCACGATTACTTCAGATTTGTTGAAAATTTCTATGAATTAAGGTAATTACTTGCGTTTTAAACTCTTTTTATGTGTTTCATACATTTCAGTTGATTTAGTAGTTTAAATGTAAAATTTAATAGTTACTTTCACTCATTATTCGACTATTATTAGTGATTATGTGTTGTGAGCTAACTTTGATTGTAGTGCGTTTGTAGTTTTATTTCTTATGTATTTTGAATTTGTAAGTTATTATTGGTATTTTTTTAGTGATTATAATTTTATGTGAATCAATGTCATTTGCTTATGTCTTAAGCCTTAACTGATTATTTGACTACGATTAGTGATAATGTAGTTATTAATTAATTTTACATGTGGTACATTTGTTATCATTGATGTTGCTTTTTTATTTGTAATTGTAAACAAGTGTATTGTTAGTGATTGTTGGTTAATTATGCTATATTAATATATTTTAGTTTGTTATGACTGAATTTTTTATATGCTTTTAGGTTCCAGTTGCGGTGATTCGTCTCATATTAGCCTTTTAGTAGGTGATTATGTATCTAATGGCGGTAACAGTTTATCTGAAAGTGAGATTTTTGTTTCGCGTTTTAATATTTCACATGGTGGTCATAAGTATTACATTCCAAAGTATAGTGGTGATATTTCTAAACCAGAGGTTAATCAGAGTTTTGATAGTTCGGAAAAAGGTATTGAATTTTACAAGGAATATGGGAGGTTGTCTAGATTTAATGTGAGGTTGAATATTGAAATGAAAGATGATAGGGATGAAATAATTTTGAGAAAATATATTATTTGTGGGAGAGCTGGTTTTAATGATCTGCCTAGAAATTTAGATGAAAGTTCTAGTAAAATTGTTAAGCGTAGGAGGACTGTTTCAGGGAGGTGCGGATGTAAAGCAATATGTGTTTTCAAACGTATTGGTCCGACAAGTATGTTATTGCTGTGTTTGAGGAAAAACACAATCATCCGTTAGCTTCTGAAGAGGGTCTTCAATTTTTGAAAGCAAATAGAGAAATGACTAATCGTATGCGCTAACATATTGTTGATACTACTAAAGTGAATATTGGTACTAGTAAATCTTTTACTTTGATGAAGGAACAGGTTGGTGGTTATGGCAATATTGGTGCTTCGGTACATGATTTTCAGAATTTTAATAGAGATTTAAGGTGTTATGTTGGTGAGGCTGATGCACAGATATTGCTGGAAAAGTTTAAAGTTTTACATGAGACATGTGAATCATTTTATTATGCATATGATGTTGATTGTGAGGGTTATTTAACGAATCTTTTTTGGGCTGATGCTACTGCTAGAAGAAATTATGAATTAAATGGAGATGTTGTATCCTTTGATGCTACATTTAATACAAATCGGTATATTTTCTACCATTTTAGGTTTTTTTTTTAAATTGTATGATTCTTTTTGACCATTTTGTGTTTATTTTAACAGGTATAACATGATCTTTGCTCCTTTTACCGGTGTGGATAAACATGATCTATGTGTCACATTTGCTGCATGTCTTCTTGTTAAGAAGGATAAGAGTCATTATACATGGGCGTTTCAGCATTTTTTGAAGCAATAAAGCATAATCATATTCTTATGGTTCTGACTAGTGTCATGCAATGAAAGCTGCTGTTCCTGAAGTTTTTAAAGCAACCAATGAATATCCTGCCACTAAGCATCGTTTATGCATGTGGCATATAATCCAGAAATCCCCTCTTAAGGTATGTTAGATGATAATTTTTAAATTTATTTTTTTATTTTGGTGATTTATTGCATTTGGTTGTTACTGTTTTTGTTAGATTGATTTATATTTTTTAACCAATACCATCTTCTTTGAAAATGATCACTGATTTCGCTTCTATAATATTATTTGTTGGTAATATTGATTTTCTTTGTTTGGCTTTTTTGGCTTCTTTTATTTATCGTTTTTAAGTTGTTGAAGTGATTTCAATGTTTGATTTTTGTATTTGCTGTAATTTATTTGTCAGCTTGGCAATCGATTGTGTAAGGAAACTGACTTTATGGAGAAGATGAAGAAATTTATCTGGTCTTCAACTATTGAGCCTGATGAGTTTGAATCAGGGTGGTTATCAGTTATGAAAGAGTTTAAACTTGAATGGAACAAGTGGTTAGGAAAAATGTATTCGCTTAGAAAGTCTTGGATTCCTGCGTATTTTTGAGGTGAACCTGTGTTTGGGTAAATGAGAACTACCTCGCGGTCTAAGAGTGAGAATTTTTTCTTTAGTCAGTTTTATAGATAAGGGAGTACTTTATGTGAATTCTGGTTTCGGTTTGAAAATGCTATGGATAAGCGGCGGAATGAAACTCGTAGATTAAACCATGAGTCCAATTCAAGCCTGCCAATTACTGTTTCAGAGTGGTTCATTGAAGATGATGCTACTGATTTGTTTACAAGAGCTATTTTTTATAAACTTCAAGATGAGATTATTTCTTCTTGTTTGAATATGCAAATCAAGAAAATGAGTGAAGAAATTGACGGCATTACTTGTTTGGAAATCAGAGATGTTAAAGTGAAAGATAAAATCTTTAAGGTAATTATATGATATTTCATTAATTACATAGTATACTCTGTGTTGGTGATTATTACATTTGATTAAATTTTGCAGGTGAGTGTCAGCTATGATCATGATGTGTGTTCATGCAATAAGTTTTTTATGTGTGGTATTTCTGTGGTTTAAAACAAATGGATTAGTTAAATTCCCCAAAAGTATGGTTTTCAATCGTTGGATGAAAATTGCTGAAAGTGGCAGTTCTTCAGTGTCTTTTGTTATTTCCGAAGATCATCTTAAAATACAAAAGGTTGCAGTCAAAGTTAGTCATATCAGGTTTGAATTCCGTAAAGTGGTTAACAAAGCTGGTACAGATTTAGATAAGCTGGATCATGTTCATTGGACAGTAAAGCAATTAAGTACTGATATGGATGATGGTGATGGTAGTGGAGGTGTTATGTCGAAAGCAGAGTTTATGGCAAATGTAGTTGGTCAGAAGCTGACATAAGATGTCAAGGTTAAAGTACCAAACATATGTAAAAATAAAGGGTCAGCCTTGAAGAGATATATCAGCCTAAAAGAGAAGGCAATGAATAATGCAAATAAGAAGCCTCAGAAGGGTAAACAATGCAAAGCAACTGCTCATAACTACATGAAATGTCCACGAAAAAGAGAAAAGAAGTACAGTTCATGCAACTAGTATTCCAGATTATTTTTCCCTTCAAGGATTATGTCCTCTACCAAACTGCATTTTAATTTAAAGGTTTTTATTTTTGTACTTATGTTTTCATGGTTTTCTAAAAATGTCTTTTGATTTTGCGACTGCCTGATATTCGTAGAGTAACCAATGATTTCACCTTCTAGGAATACCGAAAAAGAAATAGTTGCATATGTATTCTAAAATTCGAAACACAAATACAAAGACATGAATTTTGCAAGTCATTATATTTGATGTGAAGATAATAATCAATAGAAGTATAGTTTAAAACTCATACGATGATTTTCCTAAAAATTTTGGAACAATAATTCTGAATTTTGTCATGCAAATATTCTAATATTTTGGATTAGCTATTGTTGTAATCTTGTGGCTTCTTGAGTTCAGTTTCCTCAATGTTACTATTACGCGTCTCACACTCTTATATCTTTAATAAATTAGAAAATTGATATTTAAGTACCAAACCATCTCAAGGAGCTTCTTGTGTATGTATTTTTAATATTTTTCATAAAAGTTACAATTTGAAAACATTTATTTAATTAGATGAAAAATATATTAAAAGTTTGGTCAACTATGGGGTTTTACTATTTGCACCACTTTTACTAAATATATTGATTTTTCTCAAATAGTTAACTCAATTGACACACCGTCTTTGCGTGCACGATCTACAGAGTGTCTAGAATAAAATTACTCAAAAATATATTTTTAGGAAGTGCAATAAAAAACCGGAGATAGCAGTTTTTAGGCAGTAAGAATTTTTGGTGATTACTCTTTGCATGACCTTGACTCCGATATTTTTGTTAAATCTAAAATTTAACATTTTAAGTTCAAATTTTAAAGAGGTCGTCCTCGCTATATAGGTCATCAACTGTTCATGTTTCATAGTTTTAAAAAAATTGAGGGCCATGTTTATTCCCCTGTCAGTACCACGTAACAGTTTGGCTTTCTCGACATTGTTCACTAAAACGGACTTTTCTCCGAAACCGTAAATCACCTTGACACGATCTTTATATATTTACAAACTACGAAAGAAGTTTTTTACAGTTACGGCAAGTGGAATTCAAAATTACAAGTTTTACATTTCGTAAAGCCCTAAACGCACACAAACATAACAACGGGTATATGCGTAACGATTCCCGAGTTTACTACGTGTTGGTTTTCTTAGTGTATGTGTTGGTGTTGGTTTTCTTGGGAATGTTTTTTATGGTATTTTTGGAGATTTGGAACTCTGCATCAAAATTGTGATGGTGGTAAATATCACAAGAAATTTCTTTCGACAACAAAAGACAGTTCATAATTTGTCAATCTTGGAAAAGTAATTCAGAAACAATAGAAATAAGCCTAAAAGATTTTTTAGAATTTCCGTGGATACACTGTTTCAAATTATCGACAATAACTTATAATAGAGGTAAAAAGATTGAACAGAAACTCGCCTTTCTTCTCATTAATCGAAACTGTTTCAAGTTATCGACAATAACTTCTAATAGAGGTAAAAAGATTGAACAAAAACTCGCCTTTCTTCTCATTAATCGAAACTGTTACTATTAGAAACCTTAGCGAAAAAGACATAAACAACTCGATTCCATGAAAGTTTAGATGAATCTTCGATCTCATTAATCACAGATTTTATATCTGAAACTATAATATTAGGTGGTATGTTTTCATAAACCTAATTTTCACATAATATTTTCTAGATAAATAATAAAATTGAAAAATTAAAGTAACATAATTGAAGTCTTAAAACCAATCGTCAGAGTATGAACTAAGCGAATCAATTATTCAAACCACAAGATTTTTCTTGTCATTACGCAATCGTTGCGAGCATAAAATTTTTTTTATCAAACCAAGGGGGAAATAGTTCCAAATAGTTGATGCAAGTCCTCCAAAGTTGTTGTTGTCATTCAGAAAGCAACCACGCCCAAAAATCCTCGCCCATTCCCTAATAACATTTCACACGGGAATTATTAATTTAATTATGAGGTAAAAGTAAAATTGTATAGATATTTGTAGTTTAAAATTTGAAATGCTAAGCTACTACTGTAAGCTAGGATAATACCTGCTGATCATCATTAGACTGATGATTTCCTTTCGATTCAAAATGGGGAGTCCCAGTGTTGCATCCATTATCATGATACTATAATATTTGTCATATACAGGATTAATTAGTTTAGCATTGAACATGAAAAGCTAAGAGACTCATGTTCAATTTTAACACCTGGTATTGTAATTTCTTAATTCCATTTAACATGAAACATATATCAACATCTCATACTAGCGGAGTTATCAAGTTTAATGCTATGTATTTGTAAAATATTAGTAATTGCTTGTTTCACGTGAAATGACTTATGTTATGCAGCTATTCCTAAGTCTTAATGATATGAAATATGATGTTAACATGATATCAGATCCTGATATCCCTGGTTACTGGAGGACTCAAACGAGTCCCTCCTACCCCAATATTCTCAATAACTATTGAAAAGATTGATATTGTACTTTGGTGTGCCCAAAAATGGGACGAGATCCCGACTGGGATCCCCACTTAGTAATTGAAAATCGTAAGAATTTTCGTAATTAAAATTGCTGACTTTTAAAAAGGTAAAATTTTGAATTCGGAAATTGATGATTTTGTGCAAAGTAAAAATTTTAAATTTTATAAAATTACAAACTTTAACTACGAAGATTACAAGTTCTCATAATTCTCATTTTAAGAAGTTCTTATTTGAGCAATATATATATATATATATTGAGAATATTTGAGCAAGATATCCTCACTTGTCCATGCATCAATATATTTTGATATCTGAATAATTTTTCATATGTTAAGTCTATACCTCATCAAGGTCTGTGTTCACCTTTTCAGCATTTGGCATATCTTTTTCTTCCAGAAAGGTATCTCCAAAATCAAAATTGTTTCCAACGTAGTAGTCTTGATATTTGTTCTACATGTGATAACACGTAAAGGAGAAAGATGAAGATAATCATGCAGAAATATATTGATATCTAAATAATTTTGCAAATATTAAGTCAGTTCCTCATCAAGGTTTGTGGGCACCTTGTCAGGATTTGGCATGTCTTTGTTTACCAGAAAGGCACCTCCAAAATCATAATTGTTTCCGACGTCGTAGTCTTGATTTTTGTTCTACAAGCGATGACACGTAAAAGAGAAAGATGAAGATATTCATGCACACTTGTAGAAATTTTAAATTCTAAGACAAGATGTATAGAAGAGAAAGAGCAGAACATAAATTTATGTTAATTTTACCTCAGCATCAGTTGATTCGTTTTTCTGCTCAGGGACAACAGAATCGATTTGAGGATATGCAAAATCTCTCTGTGAAACAAATGTACTATAAATTTAAAAGTCTTTTAATATATTGTTCTGGTTAAATTTGAAGATGAGAAGCTATTTCTGAGACACTCCTCAAATAAACAATTAGTCCTCTGTGTATTTGCAGCAATGTATCAATATCTAAATAATTACCTCATCAGGGCTTATGTGCGCCTTGTCAGCATTTTACATGTCTTTGTTTAGAAAGGCATCTCCAAAATTAAAACTGTTTCCGATGTAGTAGTCCTGATTGTTGTTCTACATGCGATAACACGTGAAGGAGAAATATGTACATAATCATGCAGAATATATCAATATCTAAATAATTCTACATATATTAAGTATATACCTCATCAAGGTCTGTTTGCACATTGTCAGCATTTGGCAAGTCTTTGTTAACCAGAAAGGCATCTCCAAAATCAAAATTGTTTCGTATGTAGAACTCTTGATTTTTATTCTACATGTGATAACACGTAAAGGAGAAAGATGAAAATAATTAGGCATATTTTGAAATTTAAATTGTAAACCTTAAGTTGTTTAGCAGAGACAGAGTAGAACATGAATTTATGTAAACTTAATATACCAAATCAGTTGACTGATAGGTACTTCCATAAACGGAAACGTTAATTTGATCAGCAGATCTGTATTGTTGCTCAGGGACAACATTATCAAATGTAGGAGATGCGAAATTTCTCTGTGAAGCAAATGTATTGTAAACTTCAAGTGCACCGCCAGTATAGTAGTTTTGTGGCTGTGTTTGTTTAGAAAAGCCATTCTGATTCATGTGAATCGGAGCCAAAGTTTGGACAGAATTAAATCCACTGCTAATCTTGTCACTGCTAGAAAATTCGGGTGTTTGTGGCTGGTACATCAGACTGGGATATGTACCGTTTGTTAGTCCACTTGGAGGAAAACCTGTAGCATTACAAATCAAATAGTTTTCACCCAAGCTCATTCATGTTAACAAATGCCTGACAGAATCGTGTCAACTGTTTAATTACCTGGACTGGTTAGTAGCTTAGATTGTCCGTAACCTAGTAGTTCCTTATGGCTGAGAAACGATGAGGACCACCTTTTCCCATTTTGGAGTGTTTTAAACAAGTCTGGATTTTGTTCTGCTTCAGACTGTTTCTCTTGGTCGATTCGGTACTTCTGCCAATATTAGAATAAAGAAGACATTAGAACAGCAAAATTAGAAATTCTCGTCACACAGAAGAAAAGGAGAAAAGAGGGGGAGGAACTAACTTGCAAGTGACTGGCTACTTGTTCCCTCCTCAGTCCAGGCACATTCATTACGGTAACAATGTTCCTCGGAATAGATCCTACAACAAAAATTCATCGCGGACAATTCAAGTATGTGAGACATAATCGACATCATTAAACTGTAGTGAAAGACATGTTAAAATGTAACATCTTACCTTGAGGCCCTAGATGCTGCACAGCTCTTACAAACTTGTCATGGAGAAAAGGTGTCCAATTAAGCTTGTTCTTTTTTGTTAGAAGAGCTTTGTCTTTCGGAACTCTGTTTTTGCCATGATTATGATCTTCATTATCAGTTATCTGAAGCTTTGGCTTCGATTTCTTTTCATATAACTTATTACCAGTGTCATCTTCATTGTCCTTAGCAGAACTATCATCAGATATTAAGTTTTTCCCTTTAGCTAGATTCTTTTTCCATTGGTTCACAAAATCCCATATTGATTTCAAGTCTTCTGTAGTAATGGGCTTAACTACGAAAAGGGAAGCTCCACTCTGACTTCCCTCGCATAGATTACTAGCTTCTCTGTCACCTGACATCACTAACAATAAAATTTCAAGAGTTTGATTAGTCTGTTGGTGAAGATCATTGAGGGAACTGTACAACTAAAATTGAGGAAAAAAACAATCAAAAAGATTGATACTAATCATCTGAAAAACTGATCTAAAAACCGAGCAACCGCCTTCTTAATATCGTTTACTATTGCATGAAAAATTTATTATGCGCTTCAAAAAAATTGCGGTAATAAAAAAAATACCTAACATAGCACTAGATAAAACTATTTTTCATAAAGCGCGGTTATATATTAATGAAATTTAAATTCAGTTATAGTGACACTCACATACAACCGGTAATTGAAAATCTTGATGAATCCATCTTTGTAGTTCAAACCCATCCATGCCTGGCATGTGGACATCAGATACCACCAGATCAAACTTAATGACTCCAGTCCGTAGGATGCGCAAAGCATCCAGAGGATCCTTGGCAGTCAATACTATGAGAAAACAAAACAAGAAAATATTAGACGCAACATCTGTTAAGTAACGAGCTCATTTAAAATCTAAAGATGTTAGAAAAAGGCATCTGATACTATATTCTAGAAAGATCAGTATGCCACATCAAAAGATTTGAGATGGTAATTTAAAAATCAGTCAAAATGAACCAAATCTTCTGCAATTTTTTTTATAATTTCCTCTTGTTTTTAACTCGTACAATTAAAATATGAATTATTAGCAGATTTTATAAATAAGAAATGAATAGAGTTTATATACATACCTCGATAGGCGCATCCCTTTAGCAAACTAGCAATAAGAGATAAGCAAGTTCTATCATCGTCCACCACCAAAATGGTCACCATTTTTTCCTTAGTACTTCCATTGTTACAGCCATTGTTTTGATTATTTAACTTAGAAATCTCCATATCTCACAGTCGAAATGAATTGAAATGTATATGCAATAGCGATGGGACCAAAATTTCGAGACTGTATAGGCTAATATACAGATGTAAGTGTAATTTATCCAATGTGCCTAAATATATACCGTTTAGGGGATCTAGCTAGGGGCATTTAGGACATGACCAGCATTGTTGTAAATTATAATTAAATTGACTTTTTTTATATAATATGTTCCTTAAAAGTTAAGGAGTAGGTCATAATTTCTCGATAAAGTAAAATATTATTGGGTTCGAACTTGCATTATAATAAAAATAGAATTTTATCATTATTTGAAATTGGATATGAATTTTAGAAAACGACACGTAAGTTAAAGTTTATCGTTTTTATGATTTTAAAATTGACTAACATAGACAAAATTCATATGTTCTGCTGGTACAGAAATTCATGACTATAAAAATACAAAATATACACAAAATTATTAAACTAAAAATATAGCATTCGCATACTCAACCTAATAACGGTGAAGTATGGGCTCGGCTTAATTGGTAAAATTTGGGCAAAATTGTTACTTGTTATCCTCCGGCGTATTGGCTGTGTGGGCAACTGACCCCACTGAAATTTGAAAAACAGAAATTTTGAATGTTCGAATTTAATTAGGAAAAAAGTTATAATAAATAAGTTTTACCTTTACTCCTTTGAAAATATAGATTTATAGTAATAAATTGTTATTTGACCCCATACCATTGTGCATTATGGTAGAATTGGTTCATTATAAATATTTTGTTAATATTTCTAAAATATTTTCTACATTCATCTTGGTCTTTACAAAATTTTTGAACTTGTGGCTCGAATTTCTAGCTACGCCAGTGGTTATGCTCAAGGTTGTACTCTTAACAAACAATTGTAGTTATTGTAAATGGAAAGTGAAAGATTAAAAAAATTCGTTTAGTGTAATAAATCGGGGTTTAAAATAAATTTTAATTTTTTTAATCAAGAAAATATTTATTGATAATTCTTTTTTCATATGAATTCTTTTTTCCTATTGATTTCGTGAAATGAAATTTGGATAAAGCTAAATTTCCAATAGTTGAGTTTTCGATATAAACAGGTGGAGGGTTAAAGATAAAGACAAGAGCACCTTCATTTTTCTTATAGAATAATCTCAAATTCATTATGTCATTTAATAGATGAGCAATACCTTTTTAACAATACCTTTTTATTAAAAAAAGTTATAAAAAGATGTTCAAACAATATCTTCTTAAAAATACTAAAATAAATATTAGATTGAATATATAAGTGTGATATGTATGGATTAGCTGAATCGAAGTTCTGTCCGCTTTTGGTTGACTATAAATTTCAAAGAATATTTGGTTCGAGGACCCACAAAAAAATACGATTTACGTTAATTAGTCCAAAACAATTAGCAAAAAAAGGTTATAAGCATTTCTAGTTCCTTGACAAGAAAAGGTTTAAAATGTTGCTCAGGTTCAAATCTCTTCAAAATATATTAAAGGAAATAAAAAAAAGAGAACTGAAATTCACACTATATATATATATACACGATAATTTTCAAATACAAACCAATTTTAGAATAAAAATTACAAACTAGTGATTGATATAGGTATAAGTAGTGATTATAAACTAGAGAAAATATAATATTTTAGCTAGTGTATTACTTCATTAGATGTAAAAATATATTGTGTTGATTATGTTGGGACTCCATAAAATAGTATTTTAGTGAGGTTATTATTTTATGGATTACAATTTATTTGAGGTTCACATATATATATATATATATATATATATATATATATATATATATATGATAGTGCTCTAAAGAGAACTTCTGAAACTGAAAACCGTAAGAATTTTCGTAATTAAAATTGCTGACTTTTAAAAAGGTAAAATTTTGAATTCGAAAATTGATGATTTTGTGCAAAGTAAAAATTTTAAATTTTATAAAATTACAAACTTTAGCTACGAAGATTACAAGTTCTCATAATTCTCATTTTAAGAAGTTCTTATTTGAGAAATATATATATATATATATATGTATGTATATAAGCAATTGTTGAAATGAAAATAATTCTTATTATATAAGTAGAATGAAATCACAGCCATTTATTTTTTTCCCAAAGATTCATCCGATCCGTTTATTTTGTTATTAATTCAAAACATTGAAGACATTTATATGGTCTAATTAATTTCAAGGTCACCATTTATTTCTATTATTTCTCTCTATACTATTTCTCTCTCTAAGTTTTCTCTATCAATTTCCGCATCTCGTACATTCTCTATCTTTCTTCAATTTTTCTTTTTCGTGATTATCACTAAGCTCACTAAGTTCATATCTTGTTTCTTTTCATTTTTTGTAATCGACTGATTTCGTAGGTATTCTAAAGCACGATTACTTCAGATTTGTTGAAAATTTCTATGAATTAAGGTAATTACTTGCGTTTTAAACTCTTTTTATGTGTTTCATACCTTTCAGTTGATTTAGTAGTTTAAATGTAAAATTTAATAGTTACTTTCACTGATTATTCGACTATTATTAGTGATTATGTGTTGTGAGCTAACTTTGATTGTAGTGCGTTTGTAGTTTTATTTCTTATGTATTTTGAATTTGTAAGTTATTATTGGTATTTTTTTAGTGATTATAATTTTATGTGAATCAATGTCATTTGCTTATGTCTTAAGCCTTAACTGATTATTTGACTACGATTAGTGATAATGTAGTTATTAATTAATTTTACATGTGGTACATTTGTTATCATTGATGTTGCTTTTTTATTTGTAATTGTAAACAAGTGTATTGTTAGTGATTGTTGGTTAATTATGCTATATTAATATATTTTAGTTTGTTATGACTGAATTTTTATATGTTTTTAGGTTCCAGTTGCGGTGATTCGTCTCATATTAGCCGTTTAGTAGGTGATTATGTATCTAATGGCGGTAACAGTTTATCTGAAAGTGAGATTTCTGTTTCGCGTTTTAATATTTCACATGGTGGTCATAAGTATTACATTCCAAAGTATAGTGGTGATATTTCTAAACCAGAGGTTAATCAGAGTTTTGATAGTTTGGAAAAAGGTATTGAATTTTACAAGGAATATGGGATGTTGTCTAGATTTAATGTGAGGTTGAATATTGAAATGAAAGATGATAGGGATGAAATAATTTTGAGAAAATATATTATTTGTGGGAGAGCTGGTTTTAATGATCTGCCTAGAAATTTAGATGAAAGTTCTAGTAAAATTGTTAAGCGTAGGAGGACTGTTTCAGGGAGGTGCGGATGTAAAGCAATATGTGTTTTCAAATGTATTGGTCCGACAAGTATGTTATTGCTGTGTTTGAGGAAAAACACAATCATCCGTTAGCTTCTGAAGAGGGTCTTCAATTTTTGAAAGCAAATAGAGAAATGACTAATCGTATGCGCTAACATGTTGTTGATACTGCTAAAGTGAATATTGGTACTAGTAAATCTTTTACTTTGATGAAGGAACAGGTTGGTGGTTATGGCAATATTGGTGCTTCGGTACATGATTTTCAGAATTTTAATAGAGATTTAAGGTGTTATGTTGGTGAGGCTGATGCACAGATATTGCTGGAAAAGTTTAAAGTTTTACATGAGACATGTGAATCATTTTATTATACATATGATGTTGATTGTGAGGGTTATTTAACGAATCTTTTTTGGGCTGATGCTACTGCTAGAAGAAATTATGAATTAAATGGAGATGTTGTATCCTTTGATGCTACATTTAATACAAATCGGTATATTTTCTACCATTATAGGTTTTTTTTTAAATTGTATGATTCTTTTTGACCATTTTGTGTTTATTTTAACAGGTATAACATGATCTTTGCTCCTTTTACCGGTGTGGATAAACATGATCTATGTGTCACATTTGCTGCATGTCTTCTTGTTAAGAAGGATAAGAGTCATTATACATGGGCGTTTCAGCATTTTTTGAAGCAATAAAGCATAATCATATTCTTATGGTTCTGACTAGTGTCATGCAATGAAAGCTGCTGTTCCTGAAGTTTTTAAAGCAACCAATGAATATCCTGCCACTAAGCATCGTTTATGCATGTGGCATATAATCCAGAAATCCCCTCTTAAGGTATGTTAGATGATAATTTTTAAATTTATTTTTTTATTTTGGTTATTTATTGCATTTGGTTGTTACTGTTTTTGTTAGATTGATTTATATTTTTTAACCAATACCATCTTCTTTGAAAATGATCACTGATTTCGCTTCTATAATATTATTTGTTGGTAATATTGATTTTCTTTGTTTGGCTTTTTTGGCTTCTTTTATTTATCGTTTTTAAGTTGTTGAAGTGATTTCAATGTTTGATTTTTGTATTTGCTGTAATTTATTTGTCAGCTTGACAATCGATTGTGTAAGGAAACTGACTTTATGGAGAAGATGAAGAAATTTATCTGGTCTTCAACTATTGAGCCTGATGAGTTTAAATCAGGGTGGTTATCAGTTATGAAAGAGTTTAAACTTGAATGGAACAAGTGGTTAGGAAAAATGTATTCGCTTAGAAAGTCTTGGATTCCTGCGTATTTTTGAGGTGAACCTGTGTTTGGGTAAATGAGAACTACCTCGCGGTCTAAGAGTGAGAATTTTTTCTTTAGTTAGTTTTATAGATAAGGGAGTACTTTATGTGAATTCTGGTTTCGGTTTGAAAATGCTATGGATAAGCGGCGGAATGAAACTCGTAGATTAAACCATGAGTCCAATTCAAGCCTGCCAATTACTGTTTCAGAGTGGTTCATTGAAGATGATGCTACTGATTTGTTTACAAGAGCTATTTTTTATAAACTTCAAGATGAGATTATTTCTTCTTGTTTGAATATGCAAATCAAGAAAATGAGTGAAGAAATTGACGGCATTACTTGTTTGGAAATCAGAGATATTAAAGTGAAAGATAAAATCTTTAAGGTAATTGTATGATATTTCATTAATTACATAGTATACTCTGTGTTGGTGATTATTACATTTGATTAAATTTTGCAGGTGAGTGTCAGCTATGATCATGATGTGTGTTCATGCAATAAGTTTTTTATGTGTGGTATTTATGTGGTTTAAAACAAATTGGATTAGTTAAATTCCCCAAAAGTATGGTTTTCAATCGTTGGATGAAAATTGCTGAAAGTGGCAGTTCTTCAGTGTCTTTTGTTATTTCCGAAGATCATCTTAAAATACAAAAGGTTACAGTCAAAGTTAGTCATATCAGGTTTGAATTCCGTAAAGTGGTTAACAAAGCTGGTACAGATTTAGATAAGCTGGATCATGTTCATTGGACAGTAAAGCAATTAAGTACTGATATGGATGATGGTGATGGTAGTGGAGGTGTTATGTCGAAAGCAGAGTTTATGGCAAATGTAGTTGGTCAGAAGCTGACATAAGATGTCAAGGTTAAAGTACCAAACATATGTAAAAATAAAGGGTCAGCCTTGAAGAGATATATCAGTCTAAAAGAGAAGGCAATGAATAATGCAAATAAGAAGCCTCAGAAGGGTAAACAATGCAAAGCAACTGCTCATAACTATATGAAATGTCCACGAAAAAGAGAAAAGAAGTACAGTTCATGCAACTAGTATTCCAGATTATTTTTTCCTTCAAGGATTATGTCCTCTACCAAACTGCATTTTAATTTAAAGGTTTTTATTTTTGTACTTATGTTTTCATGGTTTTCTAAAAATCTCTTTTGATTTTGCGACTGCCTGATATTCGTAGAGTAACCAATGATTTCACCTTCTAGGAATACCGAAAAAGAAATAGTTGCATATGTATTCTAAAATTTGAAACACAAATACAAAGACATGAATTTTGCAAGTCATTATATTTGATGTGAAGATAATAATCAATAGAAGTATAGTTTAAAACTCATACGATGATTTTTCTAAAAATTTTGGAACAATAATTCTGAATTTTGTCATGCAAATATTCTAATATTTTGGATTAGCTATTGTTGTAATCTTGTGGCTTCTTGAGTTCAGTTTCCTCAATGTTACTATTACGCGTCTCACACTCTTATATCTTTAATAAATTAGAAAATTGATATTTAAGTACCAAACCATCTCAAGGAGCTTCTTGTGTATGTATTTTTAATATTTTTCATAAAAGTTACAATTTGAAAACATTTATTTAATTAGATGAAAAATATATTAAAAGTTTGGTCAACTATGGGGTTTTACTATTTGCACCACTTTTACTAAATATATTGATTTTTCTCAAATAGTTAACTCAATTGACACACCGTCTTTGCGTGCACGATCTACAGAGTGTCTCGAATTGCACGGAATCCACTACAACATTCGGGTATATTTTTAGGAAGTGCAATAAAAAACCGGAGATGGCAGTTTTTAGGCAGTAAGCATTTTTGGTGATTACTCTTTTCATGACCTTGACTCCGATATATTTGTTAAATCTAAAATTTAACATTTTAAGTTCAAATTTTAAAGAGGTCTTCCTCGCTGTATAGGTCATCAACTGTTCATGTTTCATAAGTTTTAAAAAAATTGAGGGCCATGTTTATTCCCCTGTCAGTACCACGTAACAGTTTGGCTTTCTCGACATTGTTCACTAAAACGGACTTTTCTCCGAAACCGTAAATCACCTTGACACGATCTTTATATATTTACAAACTACGAAAGAAGTTTTTTACAGTTACGGCAAGTGGAATTCAAAATACAAGTTTTACATTTCGTAAATCCCTAAACGCACACAAACATAACAACGGATATATGCGTAACGATTCCCGAGTTTACTACGTGTTGGTTTTCTTAGTGTATGTGTTGGTGTTGGTTTTCTTGGGAATGTTTTTTATGGTATTTTTGGAGATTTGGAACTCTGCATCAAAATTGTGATGGTGGTAAATATCACAAGAAATTTCTTTCGACAACAAAAGACAGTTCATAATTTGTCAATCTTGGAAAAGCAATTCAGAAACAATAGAAATAAGCCTAAAAGATTTTTTAGAATTTCCGTGGATACACTGTTTCAAATTATCGACAATAACTTCTAATAGAGGTAAAAAGATTGAACAGAAACTCGCCTTTCTTCTCATTAATCGAAACTGTTACTATTAGAAACCTGAGCGAAAAAGACATAAACAACTCGATTCCATGAAAGTTTAGATGAATCTTCGATCTCATTAATCACAGATTTTATATCTGAAACTATAATATTAGGTGGTATGTTTTCATAAACCTAATTTTCACATAATATTTTCTAGATAAATAATAAAATTGAAAAATTAAAGTAACATAATTGAAGTCTTAAAACCAATCGTCAGAGTATGAACTAAGCCAATCAATTATTCAAACCACAAGATTTTTCTTGTCATTACGCAATTGCTGCGAGCATAAAATTTTTTTATCAAACCAAGGGGGAAATAGTTCCAAATAGTTGATGCAAGTCCTCCAAAGTTGTTGTTGTCATTCAGAAAGCAACCACGCCCAAAAATCCTCGCCCATTCCCTAATAACATTTCACACGGGAATTATTAATTTAATTATGAGGTAAAAGTAAAATTGTATAGATATATGTAGTTTAAAATTTGAAATGCTAAGCTACTACTGTAAGCTAGGATAATACCTGCTGATCATCATTAGACTGATGATTTCCTTTCGATTCAAAATGGGGAGTCCCAGTGTTGCATCCATTATCATGATACTATAATATTTGTCATATACAGGATTAATTAGTTTAGCATTGAAGATGAAAAGCTAAGAGACTCATGTTCAATTTTAACACCTGGTATTGTAATTTCTTAATTCCATTTAACATGAAACATATATCAACATCTCATACTAGCGGAGTTATCAAGTTTAATGCTATGTATTTGTAAAATATTAGTAATTGCTTGTTTCACGTGAAATGACTTATGTTATGCAGCTATTCCTGAGTTTTAATGATATGAAATATGATGTTAACATGATATCAGATCCTGATATCCCTGGTTACTGGAGGACTCAAGCGAGTCCCTCCTACCCCAATATTCTCAATAACTATTGAAAAGATTGATATTGTACTTTGGTGTGCCCAAAAATGGGACGAGATCCCGACTGGGATCCCCACTTAGTAATTGAAAATCGTAAGAATTTTCGTAATTAAAATTGCTGACTTTTAAAAAGGTAAAATTTTGAATTCGGAAATTGATGATTTTGTGCAAAGTAAAAATTTTAAATTTTATAAAATTACAAACTTTAACTACGAAGATTACAAGTTCTCATAATTCTCATTTTAAGAAGTTCTTATTTGAGCAAAATATATATATATATATATATATATATTGAGAATATTTGAGCAAGATATCCCCACTTGTCCATGCATCAATATATTTTGATATCTGAATAATTTTTCATATGTTAAGTCTATACCTCATCAAGGTCTGTGTTCACCTTTTCAGCATTTGGCATATCTTTTTCTTCCAGAAAGGTATCTCCAAAATCAAAATTGTTTCCAACGTAGTAGTCTTGATATTTGTTCTACATGTGATAACACGTAAAGGAGAAAGATGAAGATAATCATGCAGAAATATATTGATATCTAAATAATTTTGCAAATATTAAGTCAGTTCCTCATCAAGGTTTGTGGGCACCTTGTCAGCATTTGGCATGTCTTTGTTTACCAGAAAAGCACCTCCAAAATCATAATTATTTCCGACGTCGTAGTCTTGATTTTTGTTCTACAAGCGATGACACGTAAAAGAGAAAGATGAAGATATTAATGCACACTTGTAGAAATTTTAAATTCTAAGACAAGATGTATAGAAGAGAAAGAGCAGAACATAAATTTATGTTAATTTTACCTCAGCATCAGTTGATTCGTTTTTTCTGCTCAGGGACAACAGAATCGATTTGAGGATATGCAAAATCTCTCTGTGAAACAAATGTACTATAAATTTAAAAGTCTTTTAATATATTGTTCTGGTTAAATTTGAAGATGAGAAGCTATTTCTGAGACACTCCTCAAATAAACAATTAGTCCTCTGTGTATTTGCAGCAATGTATCAATATCTAAATAATTACCTCATCAAGGCTTATGTGCGCCTTGTCAGCATTTTGCATGTCTTTGTTTAGAAAGGCATCTCCAAAATTAAAACTGTTTCCGATGTAGTAGTCCTGATTGTTGTTCTACATGCGATAACACGTGAAGGAGAAATATGTACATAATCATGCAGAATATATCAATATCTAAATAATTCTACATATATTAAGTATATACCTCATCAAGGTCTGTTTGCACATTGTAAGCATTTGGCAAGTCTTTGTTAACCAGAAAGGCATCTCCAAAATCAAAATTGTTTCGTATGTAGAACTCTTGATTTTTATTCTACATGTGATAACACGTAAAGGAGAAAGATGAAAATAATTAGGCATATTTTGAAATTTAAATTGTAAACCTTAAGTTGTTTAGCAGAGACAGAGTAGAACATGAATTTATGTAAACTTAATATACCAAATCAGTTGACTGATAGGTACTTCCATAAACGGAAACGTTAATTTGATCAGCAGATCTGTATTGTTGCTCAGGGACAACATTATCAAATGTAGGAGATGCGAAATTTCTCTGTGAAGCAAATGTATTGTAAACTTCAAGTGCACCGCCAGTATAGTAGTTTTGTGGCTGTGTTTGTTTAGAAAAGCCATTCTGATTCATGTGAATCGGAGCCAAAGTTTGGACAGAATTAAATCCACTGCTAATCTTGTCACTGCTAGAAAATTCGGGTGTTTGTGGCTGGTACATCAGACTGGGATATGTACCGTTTGTTAGTCCACTTGGAGAAAAACCTGTAGCATTACAAATCAAATAGTTTTCACCCAAGCTCATTCATGTTAGCAAATGCCTGACAGAATCGTGTCATCTGTTTAATTACCTGGACTGGTTAGTAGCTTAGATTGTCCGTAACCTAGTAGTTCCTTATGGCTGAGAAACGATGAGGACCACCTTTTCCCATTTTGGAGTGTTTTAAACAAGTCTGGATTTTGTTCTGCTTCAGACTGTTTCTCTTGGTCGATTCGGTACTTCTGCCAATATTAGAATAAAGAAGACATTAGAACAGCAAAATTAGAAATTCTCGTCACACAGAAGAAAAGGAGAAAAGAGGGGGAGGAACTAACTTGCAAGTGACTGGCTACTTGTTCCCTCCTCAGTCCAGGCACATTCATTACGGTAACAATGTTCCTCGGAATAGATCCTACAACAAAAATTCATCGCGGACAATTCAAGTATGTGAGACATAATCGACATCATTAAACTGTAGTGAAAGACATGTTAAAATGTAACATCTTACCTTGAGGCCCTAGATGCTGCACAGCTCTTACAAACTTGTCATGGAGAAAAGGTGTCCAATTAAGCTTGTTCTTTTTTGTTAGAAGAGCTTTGTCTTTCGGAACTCTGAAAAACTGATCTAAAAACCGAGCAACCGCCTTCTTAATATCGTTTACTATTGCATGAAAAATTTATTATGCGCTTCAAAAAAATTGCGGTAATAAAAAAAATACCTAACATAGCACTAGATAAAACTATTTTTCATAAAGCGCGGTTATATATTAATGAAATTTAAATTCAGTTATAGTGACACTCACATACAACCGGTAATTGAAAATCTTGATGAATCCATCTTTGTAGTTCAAACCCATCCATGCCTGGCATGTGGACATCAGATACCACCAGATCAAACTTAATGACTCCAGTCCGTAGGATGCGCAAAGCATCCAGAGGATCCTTGGCAGTCAATACTATGAGAAAACAAAACAAGAAAATATTAGACGCAACATCTGTTAAGTAACGAGCTCATTTAAAATCTAAAGATGTTAGAAAAAGGCATCTGATACTATATTCTAGAAAGATCAGTATGCCACATCAAAAGATTTGAGATGGTAATTTAAAAATCAGTCAAAATGAACCAAATCTTCTGTAATTTTTTTTATAATTTCCTCTTGTTTTTAACTCGTACAATTAAAATATGAATTATTAGCAGATTTTATAAACAAGAAATGAATAGAGTTTATATACATACCTCGATAGGCGCATCCCTTTAGCAAACTAGCAATAAGAGATAAGCAAGGTTCTATCATCGTCCACCACCAAAATGGTCACCATTTTTTCCTTAGTACTTCCATTGTTAGAGCCATTATTTTGATTATTTAACTTAGAAATCTCCATATCTCACAGTCGAAATGAATTGAAATGTATATGCAATAGTGATGGGACCAAAATTTCGAGACTGTATAGGCTAATATACAGATGTAGGTATAATTTATCCAATATGCCTAAATATATACCGCGTAGGGGATCTAGCTAGGGGCATTTAGGACATGACCAGCATTGTGATAAATTATAATTAAATTGACTTTTTTTATATAATATCTTCCATAAAAGTTAAGGAGTACGTCATAATTTCTTGATAAAGTAAAATATTATTGGGTTCGAACTTGCATTATAATAAAAATAGAATTTTATCATTATTTGAAATTGGATATGAATTTTAGAAAATGATACTTAAGTTAAAGTTTATCGTTTTTATGATTTTAAAATTGACTAACATAGACAAAATTCATATGTTCTGCTGGTACAGAAATTCATGACTATAAAAGTACAAAATATACACAAAATTATTAAACTAAAAACTATAGCATTCGCATACTCAACCTAATCACGGTGAAGTATGGGCTCGGCTTAATTGGTAAAATTTGGGCAAAATTGTTACTTGTTATCCTCCGGCGTATTGGCTGTGTGGGCAACTGACCCCACTGAAATTTGAAAAACAGAAATTTTGAATGTTCGAATTTAATTATGAAAAAAGTTATAATAAATAAGTTTTACCTTTACTCCTTTGAAAATATAGATTTATAGTAATAAATTGTGATTTGACCCCATACCATTGTGCATTATGGTAGAATAGGTTCATTATAAATATTTTGTTAATATTTCTAAATTATTTTCTACATTCATCTTGGTCTTTACAAAATTTTTGAACTTGTGGCTCGAATTTCTAGCTACGCCAGTGGTTATGCTGAAGGTTGTACTCTTAACAAACAATTGTAGTTATTGTAAATGGAAAGTGAAAGATTAAAAATTTTTTATTAGTGTAATAAATCTGGGTTTAAAATAAATTTTAATTTTTTTAATCAAGAAAATATTTATTGATAATTCTTTTTTCATATGAATTCTTTTTTCCTATTGATTTCGTGAAATGAAATTTGGATAAAGCTAAATTTCCAATAGTTGAGTTTTCGATATAAACAGGTGGAGGGTTAAAGATAAAGACAAGAGCACCTTCATTTTTCTTATAGAATAATCTCAAATTCATTATTTCATTTAATAGATGAGCAATACCTTTTTAACAATACCTTTTTATTAAAAAAATTATAAAAAGATGTTCAAACAATATCTTCTTAAAAATACTAAAATAAATATTAGATTGAATATATAAGTATGATATGTATGGATTAGCTGAATCGAAGTTCTGTCCGCTTTTGGTTGACTATAAATTTCAAAGAATATTTGGTTCGAGGACCCACAAAAAAATACGATTTACGTTAATTAGTCCAAAACAATTAGCAAAAAAAGGTTATAAGCATTTCTAGTTCCTTGACAAGAAAAGGTTTAAAATGTTGCTCAGGTTAAAATCTCTTCAAAATATATTAAAGGAAATAAAAAAAAGAGAACTAAAATTCACACCACAGTATATATAAATATATATATATATATACACGACAATTTTCAAATACAAACCAATTTTAGAATAAAAATTATAAACTAGTGATTGATATAGGTATAAGTAGTGATTATAAACTAGAGAAAATATAATATTTTAGCTAGTGTATTACTTCATTAGATGTAAAAATATATTGTGTTGATTATGTTGGGACTCCATAAAATAGTATTTTAGTGAGGTTATTATTTTATGGATTACAATTTATTTGAGGTTCACACACACATATATATATATATATATATATATATATATATATATATGATAGTGCTCTAAAGAGAACTTCTGAAACTGAAAACCGTAAGAATTTTCGTAATTAAAATTGCTGACTTTTAAAAAGGTAAAATTTTGAATTCGAAAATTGATGATTTTGTGCAAAGTAAAAATTTTAAATTTTATAAAATTACAAACTTTAGCTATGAAGATTACAAGTTCTCATAATTCTCATTTTAAGAAGTTCTTATTTGAGCAATATATATATATATGTATGTATATAAGCAATTGTTGAAAATGAAAATAATTCTTATTATATAAGTAGAATGAAATCACAGCCATTTATTTTTTTCCCAAAGATTCATCCGATCCGGTTTATTTTGTTATTAATTCAAAACCTTAAAACATATATATGGTTAATTAATTTCAAGGTCACCATTTATTTCTATTCTTTCTCTCTCTACTATTTCTCTCTCTAAGTTTTCTCTCTCAATCTTCGCATCCCTGTACATTGTCTATCTTTCTTCAATTTTTCTTTTTCGTGATTATCACTGAGCTCACTAAGTTCATATCATTGTTTCTTTTCATTTTTTGTAATCGATTGATTTCGTAGGTATTCTAAAGCACGATTACTTCAGATTTGTTGAAAATTTCTACGAATTACTTGCGTCTTAAACTCTTTTTATGTGTTTCATACCTTTCGGTTGATTTAGTAGTTTAAATGTAAAATTTAATAGTTACTTTCACTGATTATTCGACTATTATTAGTGATTATGTGTTGTGAGCTAACTTTGATTGTAGTGCGTTTGTAGTTTTGTTTCTTATGTATTTTGAATTTGTAAGTTATTATTGGTATTTTTTTAGTGATTATAATTTTATGTGAATCAATGTCATTTGCTTATGTCTTAAGCCTTAACTGATTATTTGACTACGATTAGTGATAATGTAGTTATTAATTAATTTTACATGTGGTACATTTGTTATCATTGATATTGCTTTTTTATTTGTAATTGTAAACAAGTGTATTGTTAGTGATTGTTGGTTAATTATGCTATATTAATATATTTTAGTTTGTTATGACTGAATTTTTTATATGTTTTAGGTTCCAGTTGCGGTGATTCGTGTCATATTAGCCGTTTAGTAGGTGATTATGTATCTAATGGCGGTAACAGTTTATCTGAAAGTGAGATTTCTGTTTCGCGTTTTAATATTACACATGGTGGTCATAAGTATTACATTCCAAAGTATAGTGGTGATATTTCTAAACCAGAGGTTAATCAGAGTTTTGATAGTTTGGAAAAAGGTATTGAATTTTACAAGGAATATGGGAGGTTATCTAGATTTAATGTGAGGTTGAATATTGAAATGAAAGATGATAGGGATGAAATAATTTTGAGAAATATATTATTTGTGGGAGAGCTGGTTTTAATGATCTGCCTAGAAATTTAGATGAAAGTTCTAGTAAAATTGTTAAGCGTAGGAGGACTGTTTCAGGGAGGTCGTATTGGTCCGACAAGTATGTTATTGCTGTGTTTGAGGAAAAACACAATCATCCGTTAGCTTCTGAAGAGGGTCTTCAATTTTTGAAAGCAAATAGAGAAATGACTAATCGTATGCGCTAACATGTTGTTGATACTGCTAAAGTGAATATTGGTACTAGTAAATCTCTTACTTTGATGAAGGAACAGGTTGGTGGTTATGGCAATATTGGTGCTTTGGTACATGATTTTCAGAATTTTAATAGAGATTTAAGGTGTTATGTTGGTGAGGCTGATGCACAGATATTGCTGGAAAAGTTTAAAGTTTTACATGAGACATGTGAATCATTTTATTATGCATATGATGTTGATTCTGAGGGTCATTTAACGAAGCTTTTTTGGGCTGATGCTACTGCTAGAAGAAATTATGAATTAGATGGAGATGTTGTATCCTTTGATGCTACATTTATCACAAATCGGTATATTTTCTACCATTTTAGGTTTTTTTTAAAATTGTATGATTCTTTTTGACCATTTTGTGTTTATTTTAACAGGTATAACATGATCTTTGCTCCTTTTACTAGTGTGGATAAACATGATCTATGTGTCACATTTGCTGCATGTCTTCTTGTTAAGGAGGATAACAGTCATTATACATGGGCGTTTCAGCATTTTTTGAAGCAATAAAGCGTAATCATATTCTTATGGTTCTGACCAGTGTCATGCAATGAAAGCTGCTGTTCCTGAAGTTTTTAAAGCAACCAATGAATATCCTGCCACTAAGCATCGTTTATGCATGTGGCATATAATCCAGAAATCCCCTCTTAAGGTATGTTAGATGATAATTTTTAATTTATTTTTTATTTTGGTGATTTATTGCATTTGGTTGTTACTGTTTTTGTAAGATTGATTTATATTTTTTAACCAATACCATCTTCTTTGAAAATGATCACTGATTTCGCTTCTATAATATTATTTGTTGGTAATATTGATTTTCTTTGTTTGGCTTTTTTGGCTTCTTTTATTTATCAGTTTTTAAGTTGTTGAAGTGATTTCAATGTTTGATTTTTGTATTTGCTGTAATTTATTTGTCAGCTTGGCAATCGATTGTGTAAGGAAACTGACTTTATGGAGAAGATGAAGAAATTTATCTGGTCTTCAACTATTTAGCCTGATGAGTTTGAATCAGGGTGGTTATCAGTTATGAAAGAGTTTAAACTTGAATGGAACAAGTGGTTAGGAAAAATGTATTCGCTTAGAAAGTCTTGGATTCCTGCGTATTTTTGAGGTGAACCTGTGTTTGGGTAAATGAGAACTACCTCGCGGTCTAAGAGTGATAATTTTTTCTTTAGTCAGTTTTATAGATAAGGGAGTACTTTATGTGAATTCTGGTTTCGGTTTGAAAGTGCTATGGATAAGCGGCGGAATGAAACTCGTAGATTAAACCATGAGTCCAATTCAAGCCTGCCAATTACTGTTTCAAAGTGGTTCATTGAAGATGATGCTACTGATTTGTTTACAAGAGCTATTTTTTATAAACTTCAAGATGAGATTATTTCTTCTTGTTTGAATATGCAAATCAAGAAAATGAGTGAAGAAATTGACGGCATTACTTGTTTGGAAATCAGAGATGTTAAAGTGAAAGATAAAATCTTTAAGGTAATTGTATGATATTTCATTAATTACATAGTATACTCTGTGTTGGTGATTATTACATTTGATTAAATTTTGCAGGTGAGTGTCAGCTATGATCATGATGTGTGTTCATGCAATAAGTTTTTTATGTGTGGTATTTCTGTGGTTTAAAACAAATTGGATTAGTTAAATTCCCCAAAAGTATGGTTTTCAATCGTTGGATGAAAATTGCTGAAAGTGGCAGTTCTTCAGTGTCTTTTGTTATTTCCGAAGATCATCTTAAAATGCAAAAGGTTGCAGTCAAAGTTAGTCATATCAGGTTTGAATTCCGTAAAGTGGTTAACAAAGCTGGTACAGATTTAGATAAGTTGGATCATGTTTATTGGACAGTAAAGCAATTAAGTACTGATATGGATGATGGTGATGGTAGTGTAGGTGTTATGTCGAAAGCAGAGTTTATGGCAAATGTAGTTGGTCAGAAGCTGACACAAGATGTCAAAGTTAAAGTACAAAACATATGTAAAAATAAAGGGTCAGCCTTGAAGAGATATATCAGTCTAAAAGAGAAGGCAATGAATAATGCAAATTAGAAGCCTCGGAAGGGTAAACAATGCAAAGCAACTGCTCATGACTACATGAAATGTCCACGAAAAAGAGAAAAGAAGTACAGTTCATGCAACTAGTATTCCAGATTATTTTTCCCTTCAAGGATTATGTCCTCTACCAAACTGCATTTTAAGTTAAAGGTTTTTATTTTTGTACTTATGTTTTCATGGTTTTCTAAAAATGTCTTTTGATTTTGCGACTGCCTGATATTCGTAGAGTAACCAATGATTTCACCTTCTAGGAATACCGAAAAAGAAATAGTTGCATATGTATTCTAAAATTCAAAACACAAATACAAAGACATGAATTTTGCAAGTCATTATATTTGATGTGAAGATAATAATCAATAGAAGTATAGTTTAAAACTCATACGATGATTTTCCTAAAAATTTTGGAACAATAATTCTGAATTTTGTCATGCAAATATTCTAATATTTTGGATTAGCTATTGTTGTAATCTTGTGGCTTCTTGAGTTCAGTTTCCTCAATGTTACTATTACGCATCTCACACTCTTATATCTTTAATAAATTAGAAAATTGATATTTAAGTACCAAACCATCTCAAGGAGCTTCTTGTGTATGTATTTTTAATATTTTTCATAAAAGTTACAATTTGAAAACATTTATTTAATTAGATGAAAAATATATTAAAAGTTTGGTCAACTATGGGGTTTTACTATTTGCACCACTTTTACTAAATATATTGATATTTCTCAAATAGTTAACTCAATTGACACACCGTCTTTGCGTGCACGATCTACAGAGTGTCTAGAATAAAATTACTCAAAAATATATTTTTAGGAAGTGCAATAAAAAACCGGAGATAGCAGTTTTTAGGCAGTAAGCATTTTTGGTGACTACTCTTTGCATGACCTTGACTCCGATATTTTGTTAAATCTAAAATTTAACATTTTAAGTTCAAATTTTAAAGAGGTCTTCCTCGCTGTATAGGTCATCAACTGTTCATGTTTCATAAGTTTTAAAAAAAATTGAGGGCCATGTTTATTCCCCTCAGTCAGTACCACGTAACAGTTTGGCTTTCTCGACATTGTTCACTAAAACGGACTTTTCTCCGAAACCGTAAATCACCTTGACACGATCTTTATATATTTACAAACTACGAAAGAAGTTTTTTACAGTTATGGCAAGTGGAATTCAAAATTACAAGTTTTACATTTCGTAAAGATGCTTTGAAACAGCCCTAAACGCACACAAACATAACAACGGGTATATGCGTAACGATTCCCGAGTTTACTACGTGTTGGTTTTCTTAGTGTATGTTTTGGTGTTGGTTTTCTTGGGAATGTTTTTCATGATATTTTTGGAGATTTGGAACTCTTGCATCAAAATTGTGATGGTGGTAAATATCACAAGAAATTTCTTTCGACAATAAAAGACAGTTCATAATTTGTCAATCTTGGAAAAGCAATTCAGAAACAACAGAAATAAGCCTAAAAGATTTTGTAGAATTTACGTGGATACACTGTTTCAAGTTATCGACGATAACTTCTAATAGAGGTAAAAAGATTGAACAGAAACTCGCCTTTCTTCTCATTAATCGAAACTGTTACTATTAGATACGTGAGCGAAAAAGACATAAACAACTCGATTCCATGAAAGTTTAGATGAATCTTCGTTCTCATTAATCACAGATTTTATATGCGAAACTACAATATTAGGTGGTATGTTTTCATAAACCTAATTTTCATATAACATTTTCTAGATAAATAATAAAATTGAAAAATTAAAGTAACATAATTGAAATCTTAAAACCAATCGTCAGAGTATGAACTAAGCGAAACAATTATTCAAACCATGAGATTTTTCATGTCATTACGCAATCGCTGCGAGCACAAATTTTTTTTTATCAAACCAAAGGGGAAATAGTTCCAAATAGTTGATGCAAGTCCTCAAAATTTGTTGTTGTCATTCAGAAAGCAACCTCGCCCAAAAATCCTCGCCCATTTCCTAATAACATTTCACATGGGAATTATTAATTTAATTATGAGGTAAAAATAAAATTATATAGATATTTGTAGTTTAAAATTTGAAATGCTAAGCTACTATTGTAAGCTAGGATAATACCTACTGATCATCATTAGACTGATGATTTCCTTTCGATTCAAAATGGGGAGTCCCAGTGTTGTTACATCCATTATCATGATACTATAATATTTGTCATATACAGGATTAATTAGTTTAGCATTGAAGATGAAAAGCTAAAAGACTCATGTTCAATTTTAAGACCTGGTATTGTAATTTCTTAATTCCATTTAACATGAAACATGTATCAACATCTCATACTAGCGAAGTTATCAAGTTTAATGCTATGTATATGTAAAATATTAGTAATTGCTTGTTTCACGTGAAATGACTTATGTTATGCAGCTATTCCTGAGTCTTAATGATATGAAATATGATCTTAACATGATATCAGATCCTGATATCCCTGGTTGGATACTGGAGGACTCAAGCGAGTCCCTCCTACCCCAATATTCTCAATAACTATTGAAAAGATTGATATTGTACTTAAGTGTGCCCAAAAAAGGGACGAGATCCCCATTGGGATCCCCATTTAATAATTGAAAATCGTAAGAATTTTTGTAATTAAAATTGCTGACTTTTAAAAAGGTAAAATTTTGAATTCGAAAATTGATGATTTTGTGCAAAGTAAAAATTTTAAATTTTATAAAATTACAAACTTTAACTACGAAGATTACAAGTTCTCATAATTCTCATTTTAATAAGTTCTTATTTGAGCAAAATATATATATTGAGAATATTTGAGCAAGATATCCCCACTTCTCTATGCATCAATATATTTGATATCTGAATAATCTTTCATATGCTAAGTCTATACCTCGTCAAGGTCTGTGTTCACCTTGTCAGCATTTGGCATATCTTTGTCTTCCAGAAAGGTATCTCCAAAATCAAAATTGTTTCCAACGTAGTAGTCTTGATATTTGTTCTACATGTGATAACACGTAAAGGAGAAAGATGAAGATAATTATGCAGAAATATATTGATATCTAAATAATTTTGCAAATATTAAGTCAGTACCACATCAAGGTTTGTGGGCACCTTGTCAGCATTTGGCATGTCTTTGTTTACCAGAAAGGCACCTCCAAAATCATAATTGTTTCCGATGTCGTAGTCTTGATTTTTGTTCTACAAGCGATAACACGTAAAAGAGAAAGATGAAGATATTCATGCACACTTGTAGAAATTTTAAATTCTAAGACAAGATGTATAGAAGAGAAAGAGCAGAACATAAATTTATGTTAATTTTACCTCATCATCAGTTGATTTCGTTTTTCTGCTCAGGGACAACATAATCGATTTGAGGATATGCAAAATCTCTCTGTGAAACAAATGTACTATAAATTTAAAAGTCTTTTAATATATTGTTCTGGTTAAATTTGAAGATGAGAAGCTATTTTTGAGACACTCCTCAAACAAACAATTAGTCCTCTGTGTATTTGCAGCAATGTATCAATATCTAAATAATTACCTCATCAAGGCTTATGTGCGCCTTGTCAGCATTTTGCATGTCTTTGTTTAGAAAGGCATCTCCAAAATTAAAACTGTTTCCGATGTAATAGTCTTGATTGTTGTTCTACATGCGATAACACGTGGAGGAGAAATATGTACATAATCATGCAGAATATATCAATATCTAAATAATTCTACATATATTAAGTATATACCTCATCAAGGTCTGTTTGCACATTGTCAGTATTTGGCAAGTCTTTATTAACCAGAAAGACATCTCCAAAATCTAAATTGTTTCGTATGTAGTACTCTTGATTTTTATTCTACATGTGATAACACGTAAAGGAGAAAGATGAAAATAATTAGGCATATTTTGAAATTTAAATTGTAGACCTTAAGTTGTTTAGTAGAGACAGAGTAGAACATGAATTTATGTAAACTTAATATACCAAATCAGTTGACTGATAGGTACTTCCATAAACGGAAATGTTAATTTGATCAGCAGATCTGTATTGTTGCTCAGGGATAATATTATCAAATGTAGGAGATGCGAAATTTCTCTATGAAGCAAATGTATTGTAAACTTCAAGTGCACCGCCAGTATAGAAGTTTTGTGGCTGTGTTTGTTTAGAAAAGCCATTCTGATTCATGTGAATCGGAGCCAAAGTTTGGACAAAATTAAATCCACTTCTAATCTTGTCACTGCTAGAAAATTCGGGTGTTTGTGGCTGGTACATCAGACTTGGATATGTACCGTTTGTTAGGCCACTTGGGGGAAAACCTGTAGCATTACAAATCAAATAGTTTTCACCCAAGCTCTGATAGCCCATAACAATTCAGGCCCAAGTGAAGAGGCCCAGGGCCCAAATACAAGACCTTAGGACACGTGGCGACATCACCACCGTCCAGGCCCCAGAGATCCAGAACAATCCTACGGTCCGGATCTGACAGTACTCTGACGGATTCAGCGTTGACCTTGAGGAGCCCAGGACACGTGGCACCATCGCCACCGTCCAGGTATCCGAGATCCAAGACGTTCCTACGGTCCGGATATGGTAGTATTCTGACGCATCCCAGGCGTCCAGATGCCCTATAGTCCAAAAGGCCAACCTACGGTCCAGATGAAAAGGTACAAACCCCTAAACCCTAGTAGGATGGCCTATAAAAGGTAGAACCGAAGGAAGGTTACAGGTTACAATCTTACATACTCTCTCCCTCACCTATACTTACATGCACACACGTACTCCTCACAAATATATTCGCATAATCCCAACTTTGCCCTCCTTCTCCTTAAAACCCCTTTCTTATTCTCACGCCGGAGGTGCCGCGGGGATGGTACCCCCCTCCGGTTTTGTTTTGTAGGTTCCCACCCTACAGCTACACCGCACGCCGCCGCCGTCGCAGTCCAAAAGGAGTTTGAGTCCGGGCCCAGCAAGGAGAAGGCCCCGGGGTGATCTTGGATTATCATTGACGCTAGAAGGAGGGGCCGAACCTCCGACCAGTGGTGCTCGTATCCGCAACCCCACCGCCCAGAAACTTGAAACACCATCTCCCAGTAAGAACGCTCCTGCCCATCTTTTAGATCTGTTCCTACGAGTTTTATTATTGTAAGTTCATAGCACTTTTAAATAACCATGACTACGAGAAAATGCAAAGCAGCAGTGTCCGCCTCTTTCCTTCCGCCTCCTCCCCAACCCAGGGATGGAGGCATGGAAGACCTGGATGAAGGGCTCCCCATAACTCAGACTCCCTCTCAAAATCTCCAACCAGGAGACCAGAGAATAGTTATTTAAAAAGCTGCCCACAAACACACAGGGGTCACCACAAATCCATGGGGAAGCATGACCCTGGAACAGATACAGGCGGCAATGGACTTGTGGAAGGAAAAGCAGAACGCCGAACCTGAGACCCTGCCCAGGGGATCAGCGAGAGCGGTCCGGGGAACGGTCCGGAGAATCTCAGGGATCCGTCTTCGACCGGATTGCAAAAAATTTAAAGAAGCCACCAGAGGATGCCAGAGATCAAATAAGAAGAGCTGCCCTCCGTGAGAGAATCCGGAAAGAAGAAGAGGCTAAAGCCCATGAATCTATAGAAAGGAGAGTCCGGGAGGAGGAGGCCAAGCTAAAGAGAAAGGCCCACCGGATTCATGTTTCCTCAGACTTAGAGCCAGAGAAGGAGTCCAAGCAAGAACAAATGGCCCGGGCCCTTCGAGACCTTAAAAGGAAATTGGAGGGCGACATGGAAGTAGGGGAACAGCAATCCTGTTCACAAAGAATCTGGAATCCACCCCCAGAGAGTCAGGGCTGAAGCACTTCAATTTTGACTCTTTTGACGGACTGGCTGAACCTGAGGAGCATCTAAACTATTTTGAGCAAATATCCAATATTTATGATTACAGCGACCTGACTAGATGCCGATTCTTCGCATCAACGTTGAAGGGAGGCGCTCAGAAATGGTTCAGCCATATACCATCCCGGAGTGTGGACTCCTGGAAAGGCTTCCGCGAGATATTTTTGAAAAGATTCAGGGCCAACCGGATGAACGAGCTGCAGATGTGTCATCTGGAAACAATCCAACAAAGAAGCAAGGGAGCCCCTTCCGGAATTCATCAAAAGATTCCAGGAAGCGGTCAACCAACTCTCCAACTTAGAAGAAAAGGAGGCAGTAAACATCTTTCGAAGAAACTTGCACCCGATATCTTGTGAAGGCTATGTTAAAGACCTGATTCACAGGGAGCCTCAAAGCCTGGCGTCAGCATATGCGTTGGCATCAAAGTTCATAAAGGAAAATGATTTCCTCAAATCAATGAAGATGAACAGAAGAATACATGACAATGACGAGTCTCCGGAGCGACGCTTGTCGTTCCGAAGAGATAAAAGGTATAAACTCGATAGGCAAGCAAACTACATTCAGCAGTACCGGGGAACCCCACCCCGGGATACATACACCGAATGAAGAAAGAGTGAAAGGAAACCCAAGACAAAGAAGGAACCCAAGCCGGAACCGGAGTGGACACCCCTCAACAGGCCCCGGGCCGACATTTTACGCGAAGTCAAGGGCAAACCAGTTCTACTATCCGCCAAAACCCTTGCTGGCGCCTCCCGAAAATAGGGCCCTGTGACAAGCATTGTGGCTATCATGAGGATCATGGCCATACCACTGAAAACTATTTCTCCCTCAAGATGTTCATAGAAGACCAAATCAAGAAAGGAAACATGAACCAATATCTTCAAAGGGGGTCAAATGACAAAGACAGAGCCCCGGGAAGAGGCAAAAATGTGGTGAATGTTGTTTTTGGAGGCACAGCCTCCCCACCTCAGGAGCCCGGATCAGGAGAATGATGTGATGATGATCCAGGCTCTGGAGGACGAGCCAATCTGCTTCTCTTACTCGGATTACGAGGGCCTCGATCCGGACCACAACTTGGCATTAGTGGTGACCCTTGATGTCGCAAACAATGAGGTAAAAAGAATTTTAGTTGACAATGGTTCATCTGCTAATATTGTATTCGAGCACACGCTTAACAGGATAGAGCTTGGACACCTCAGAATGGACCCCTGTCTTGAAGAGCCTTTGTACGGATTCGGGAACACCATGATTCCAATCCGGGGTATCATTTATCTTCCCATCATCTTTGGAACCGCACCCCGACAGGTCTCTCATATGATGAAATTCT
The DNA here is from genome assembly GCF_009905375.1 of Apium graveolens. Lineage (NCBI taxonomy): Eukaryota > Viridiplantae > Streptophyta > Magnoliopsida > Apiales > Apiaceae > Apium > Apium graveolens. The sequence goes on along the minus strand of NW_027421289.1, from coordinate 76,814 downwards.
ATGTGATAAGCGCAACCTCCTCATACAACATGATCCTTGGTAGGCCCACTATCACCAAGCTTAGGGCGGTCCCCTCAACTATTCACTTAAAACTCAAGTTCCCCACACCGGGAGGCATTGGAGAACTGAAAGGAGACAGGGAAATGGCAGGTAAATGCTATGGTCAAGCACTCGTCATGGCAGAAACGGAGCCGGAAAACCGGAAGAAGATAATGTCCCTACCCAAGGGACAAAGCAGAAAGAAGCATCGAGAACACCTTAGTAAAAGGGCCCGTTTGGATGTGAACATGATCGAAGATTCCGGATACAGCGTAACCAACGCTGATGCCCGGATTCAAAAAGTTGAAGAGAGCAAGGAGAAGACGAAGGTAGAACCTGCCCAACAGACAATCGAGGTAGATTTGGAACCCTGGGAACCCCACCCGAAAAATCAAAATCGGAAAAGGCCTGGAAACCACATTCCAAAAGGAGCTCATCGATCTACTAAAAAAATATGCTGACGTATTTGCCTGGTCCCCGGAAGACATGCCGGGGATCGATGAATCCGTGGCCATGCACAGTCTGGATGTAGATCCAAAGCAAAAACCAATCAAACAAAAGCGAAGGAACTTCGCCCCGGAGAGACAACAGGCAATCGACCAAGAAGTCGAAAAGTTGTTAGAGGTAGACATAATCTGTGAAATTAAGTATCTGGATTGGCTAGTAAACGTTGTGCTGGTCAAGAAACCCAATGGCAAATGGCGAATATGCGTGGATTATACAAACCTCAATTCAGCGTGTCCTAAAGACTCTTACTCCCTGCCCAACATTGACCAGCTGATAGACGCGACTTCGGGCCATGTTTTGTTAAGTTTTATGGATGCCTTCTCGGGATACAACCAGGTCAAGATGAATCTGGCAGACATCGCGAAGACGGCATTCATCACACATCGGGCTGTCTACGCGTTTGTCATGATGCCGTTTGGGTTAATCAACGCCGGAGCAACATACCAAAAAATGATGAATACCATCTTCAAAGAGCAGCTGGGCAGGAACATGGGATCTTATGTTGATGATATGATCGCTAAGTCGGTCATAATCTCAGATCACATCCAGGACCTTAGGGAGTGTTTTAATAACTTGAGGAAGTACAACATGAAGCTGAACCCGGAGAAATGCGCGTTCGGGGTCCCTTCCGGGAAGTTTTTGGGTTTTCTGGTCAGTGAAAGAGGAATAGAAGCCAACCCGGAGAAGATCAAAGCTATAATGGAAATGACAGTTCCCCGAACTCAAAAAGACATCCAAAAGCTCTCAGGATGCCTAGCAGCACTTCAGAGATTTATCCCAAAGCTGGAAGAGAAATGCCTACCGTTCTTCGAGCTGTTAAAAGGAGCCCAGAACAAAAAGCTAATTGAATGGACCCCGGACTGTCAAACAATGTTTGAGGAAGTAAAGTGGTATCTGATGAATCCGCCTATTTTATCAAAAGCAAAGCCCGGGGATCCCCTTTATCTCTACATCGCAGCCGGGGAAAAAGCGGTATCCTCCGCACTCATCCGGGAGGAAAATGTGACGCAGACCCCGGTATACTATGCAAGCCAAGTCCTGAAAGATGCTGAAACCCGGTACCCAAACTTGGAAAAATTCACACTGGCCCTCGTGCACTCGAGCAGAAAGCTAAGACAATACTTCCAAGGCCGGGAAATCAGGGTAATCACTAATCAACCACTTCGCAAAATCATCCACAAGTCGGACGCCTCCGGGAGGTTAGTCAATTGAGCAATCGAGTTGAGCCAGTTCAATATCAAATTTATCCCGAGGACAACCATAAAATCCCAGGCGTTGGCCGAATTTGTCATGGAATACACTTTTCCAGAAACCTCTGAGACGCCTGAAACCAGATCCAAAGGAGGAAAATAGTCTAACAACCGGGATCTTTGGACATTACACGTTGATGGCTCGGCTACAGCCGAAAGGTCCGGAGCCGACCTGATCCTCTCCAGCCCGGATAGATTCGCAATCCAGCAGGCTATTACCTTCGCCTTCAAAGCAACAAACAACCAGGCTGAATATGAAGCCCTACTCTCCGGACTCTGGTTAGCTAATTACCCTGGAGTAAGGAATTTAACAATTTACAGCGATTCTCAGATTGTGGTAAGACAAACCAATGGTGAATATATCGCAAAAGACCCTAAATTGGCACGATATCAAGAAATGGTTAGAGCAATCCTAGAAACCATCCCGGACTCAACCATCTTGCAGATAAACAGAGAAGAAAATGCGAAAGTAGACGAACTGTCCAAGCTCGTCCAGAATACCTCGGATTTAAGCAGCTCGGTTTACTTCGAGGAACTCGGAGCCCCCAGCACCGATCGACACTGAAGTATTATGCGTTAGTAGCTCGGAGAACTGGATGACGCCTTACATAACCTACCTCCAGGACGGTACCCTTCCGGAAGATCAGAACAAAGCCCGGTACCTCAAATATAAGGCTGCACGCTTCTTTTTAGAAGACAATCAGTTATACCTGAGAACCTTCTCTGCACCAACTCTAAAGTGCGTTGATCCGGAGGAAGCGGATTATTGTCTCCGGGAGGTTCATGAGGGGATATGTGGGGATCATCTAGCCGCTAAAGCTCTAGCCTACAAGGTCATCAGACAAGGCTATTATTGGCCAACAATCCACGCTGATTCAGTCGCCTATGTCAAGAAATGCAGCAAGTGCCAGAAGTTCAGCAACATACCAAAACAAGGTTCAAGCCTCCCTGGGTCCGTTCTCTCCCCGATCCCATTCGCTGTCTGGGGAATTGACATCATGGGCCCTTTCCCTCGGGCAAAAGGGGATCTCTGTTACATTCTGGTAGCAATAGATTATATGAATAAGTGGGCGGAGGCCAAAGCTATGAGAACCATTAATCAGCAAGACCGCATCAAGTTTGTGGGCATGATTGTAATAAGGTTTGGGATCCCGATGGTTTTAATCTCGGATAACAGCCCACAGTTTGTGGGTTCTGATTTTGAAACCTACCTCAAAGAGCTCGGGATTAGACATAAAAAAGCATCTGTTGCCCATCCACAAGGGAATGGACAAGTTGAAGTCACAAACAGAACTATACTCCGAGGCCTGGAAAAGAGACTGGAAGACTTAAAAAGAGCTGGCCGGATGAACTCCCGAAGGTTCTATGGTCATACAGAACTACCTCCCGGACAGGAACCGGAGAGACTCCATTCAAGCTTGCCTACGGTACCGAAGCCCGGTTACCGGTAGAGACCGGATCCCCGTCACATAGAGTGACCAACTTTGACGAGGTCTCCAACATAGAAGGCCTCAGAACCAACCTCGAACTCCTAGACGAAGTAAGAGATCGGGCCGTAGAAAAAATGGAAAGCTACAAGGAAAAAACAAAGGTTTACTTTGCGAGAAAAGCTAGGATACGGGAGTATGTGGTGGGAGATCTAGTGCTCCAGGACACTGAAGCCTCGGACCCAACTAACCAGGGAAAACTGCAGCCGAACTGGGAAGGACCTTATATAGTCAAAGAAGTGATCCGTCCGGGAACTTATAAGCTGAGCTAACTCAGCGGAACCAAGGTCCCCAATACCTGGCATGGAGCCCGCCTAAGGAAATTCTACCAGTAAGGAAAAGGTGCACACCCTGGAAACACATCTACATCTATATTATGATATTTTGATGTAAGCATTGTCCTCATTCACCCAAGAATGTAATTTTGCTCTCAATATAAATGAAAAACTCTACTTTAAGCGATCCATAGCTTGAACCAATTTCATTATGTTGTTCCTTTATTTGCTATCAAATTTAAACAAATACAGCCCATGTGTACTCAAAGATTTTATAAAAAGGGTATAGAAATTTTATCCCACCCCAGGGAGAAAATTCTATCAAATTAAAAATTACCCCTACCCGAGGTCCTATAAAAGCTCAGCCCATGAGTATTCATAAAATCTTGATAAGTCAAAAATTTTTACCCCATCCCGGGGTCCGCAAAAACGCAGCCCATGTGTAATAAAGCTTCTATCAAATTGAAAATGACCCCATCCCGGGGTCCGCAAAACACATCCCATGTCTATTTATAAAATATTTTTCTATCAAGTTAAAAATTACCACTACCCGGGGTCCTATAAAAGCTCAGCCCATGAGTATTAATAAAATGTTGGTAAGTTAAAATATTTTACCCCATCCCGGGGTCCGCTAAAAACACAGCCCATGTGTCGGCTAAAACAAAGCCCATGTATCCAAGTCAGAAGTTCTAAACATGCAAATCAATATGAAGGAAACGAAGCATAATAACATTAAACTACCCCGGGGAAACACACCCCGGGGGGGCAACTCGAGATTCAAATTACAATCAAGTCTAAAAAGCCAAAAGGCTTAGTTCGGAACGACTTAGGCTAAAAACAAGAAAATAGAAATTACATGCCAAAACATGGCAGAGTCTTCAAGCTTCAAACGACAGAGTCGGCGGGAGGAGAAGGAGGCTGCTCTGGATTACCCTCTGGTACGGGAGGCTGTTCGACAAGTGGCGACCCGGAGAAGGAGGGAACATTGCTGGACGTCCCAACACCGGACTCTATTGCCCGGAGAGCTTCCTTTTCCTGCTCCAACCGGGTCTCCTCTTCTATATACTTCTCTAAGAAGACGTCTATTGTACCATGAGACTCTTCGCCGAGATACTTCGAAGCAACATTCCAGCAGATCTGGATCTTCTCCAGCGCTTTGTCATTTAGCTCTTCGAAGTACGCGGGATTGCCCCGGAACCCTGCCAGAACCTCCTCGGGAGTGGGTCGGGCGGCAAGATCATCCCTCAACTTTTGATTTTCAGCCCTCATCTCCCGGACAGAAGCCTCAGCCCGGTCCTGCCTCTCCCGGATCTCGTCCAAAATCTTCTTACGAGCAGCAGCCTCCCTTGTACTCGCCTCCTTTAACTCCTGGATCTCCCGGGACAACCGCTCGGATTCAGTCTTATAGACCTCGGCAGCATCAGCCTTCGCCTGAAGGCTCCGGGTTATACAAACCAGTCCAACAACCCGGGAGTTAGCCTGAAAGCATTATAAGTCATGATTAGGCAACACAAATACAAGAACACAAGAAGAAGGCAAGTAAGAAAAAGGCTTACAACAGTGATATCCTCCTGAAGCCCGACCAGGAAGTCGTTGAAGGGCTCCTTCTTGTATTTCTTCCTCTCCGCCGTGCTGGCATAATTCTCAAACAACTCCCTTCGGCGAGTCTCCGGGGTGAAACTTGCAAGCAGGGCATTCAAAGTTTCCGGAGTGTCCGGGGCCAGATTAACAACAGACTTCTTTGAAACCGGGCCCTCAGACACATCATCACCTTTGTCCCCGGAACTTGCGGGGGCGCCCTTCCTCTTTCGAGGTACTAGAACTCTTATCACATCCCCCTGCTGCACGTCCTCGGCCCAGGGCTCGTTGATCACGATTGTTGTCCTCCTCGGGCGAGACGGCGCCGCCTTCCGGGCCGCATCATCACCCTCTCCAACCTTCTTCTTCCCAACATCCACGCTCGTCATTCCCCCAATCCTTCGCAGCTTGGCCGACAGATCTTTAAGTTGGGCAGACATATTGGGGGATTAGGGAATCAACTTCGGAATACCTGAAAAGGAAAACAACAAAATATCAGTCCCGGATACAAGCACTCAATAAAAGTTACGGTATCAAAATAAAACTAAGGCAATAGACTTACATCCGGCAGCATGCATGTTTTTATTGCTAGTGAAATAGTCCCGGGTCCACTGCGTTCCAAGTGCCCCACAGAAGGCATAAACCATCGCGAGAGCTGCTTGCCCGAGCCACTGGACCGGAAACCTATCTATTTTAATTTCAAGTTTATGGAGTGGCATGAACTCCAGATCCCCACCCCGGACAAAAATGAACTCCCGGTGCCATCCCTTAAGCGACGTCAACATACTAACCGGGAGAACCATCTTATCAGAGGGGTACCCATAATCCTCTATCCTAAATATGAACTCGTAAATCGGCCGAGCGGTGGATCTCTTAATTTTAAAAATATGATGAAAAAGTTTGAAGGTGGGGGGGTAATTTTTGGCATGGCAGCAAGCTAAGAACCAGCTGATCCATTTCACCGAATTCGGGGCTAACTGAGTAAAAGGGATACCAAAAACATCCCGTCATAGGGATTTGGTGAACTGATGTAATCCAAGGCGCATGCCCCGGAGATGCTCTAATGGAATACCAACCCATCCCCCCTCCGGTCGATGGTATACCCTTTCATGCTCCTCAGGCCATCTCCACTGATATGTGTCATCAAGGTTAAAGGCAAGTCTAAGGGCGCCATCTACCTCAGCGTCCGTGTATTTCTCTTGGACCTCTTTATGAACTGCCCCACACTCATACCTAGTCCCTGGGGCGGTGAAGAGTTTCCTATTCATCTCATCCTCATTATAAGGCTCCCGACCTCCCAAACCATCCGGGCCCCCATATGCCTCAGATAAATCTCTGTAATAAAAGCTCAGGGTCTTGGGGTTCACTCTGCACTAGACAAAGTATTCATCTACATCCTCCCATGACCCATCCGGATTCGATAGGGTACCCCCGGGACCTAATACTAGGGTCTGAGCTAAAACTTATTGAGGCTGGTCAACCCGGGGAGGCATCTCTACTAAACTACAGCTAGAAGAGGAAGATGGGTAGAAGTAGTTAAGTTCACCTAACCCGACAGGACGCTCGGGATACCGGTTCCTAAGAGTAGCAATACGTTTAAAATGGCTACCTGGCATATACTATACGTGTCTATATAAACGTACCCCGGAGTCAATGCCAAACCCGAACCCAACAACAAAATAAGACAAAAAACAGAAAAAGTTTAGAAACAAATCATGTACGTATCTTACCCCAAAAACAAGATCTACAACATATACATACATATACAACCAAAAAACACACCCCGGGCTCTTTAACTTTTTACACTACTAAAAACCCACTTTTTCGCATAAAAAACTACCAAAATCCATGTTATTTACACAAATGAGACACAAAGCCATTGGAAAAGCTACGCAAAAACTACACTACAAAGATTCAAGGCCAAAACATCAAGGCGGTCATGAAATACGAGCAAGAAATGCAAAGTGGCGAAGCAAAAACTCTCGCAAAATAACTACATGCATTGCAAAAACATAAGGAAAAAGTGAAAAAGGAAGCAAAAGAATCGAGATACTTACAAATGGGCAAGAGAAAGAAATGTGGCTTCAACAAGAAATGCTCCGAAAAATCTCTGAAAATCTCTCTTGGCTCTCTCTGTGGAAGTGTTTGCGTAAAATAAAAATGGAGAGAAAATGCAAGTATTTATAGAGGGTAGAGAGAAGAGATGAACGGTTTTGTGATTAAGGGAACCGTCAGGGCCACGTGGCACCCCCTGATTGGCGTCAATTTAATAACCGCAGCAATTATTACCACTATTGCAATCATGTCACGGTGCGTCTTTTTAGGAAAATAAGGGGGGGGGGAAATTGTACACTCAAAAGATACGCATAAAAAGTGTATATCTCTGACCCCGGCTGGAATCCCAACAGCCGCCTGGCATCCCGGATTTGCAGGGACAGCTTTTCAGAGTCCAGTTAAATCAAATGTCAGGAGTGTACTTGCCCACAAAACCGTGCCCAAAATTCGAACTCAAAATCAAATGACTAACCAACTCAACCCCGGAGTCTCATCCCCATTTGACCCCGGGGCTAGGGGGCAATAAATAAAACAACCCCCAAAATTTTCCAAAGTATTTCAATGACTCTCACCTTGAACTAAAGTCAAATGACTAACCAAGTCAACCCCGGAGTCTCATCCCCATGTGACCCCGGGCTTAGGGGGCAATGAATCAAACAACCCCCAAAATTTTCCAAAATATTTCAAGGAATCTCACCTTGAACTCAAGTCAAATGACTAACCAAATCAACCCCGGAGTCTCATCCCCATGTGACCCCGGGGTTAGGGGCAGCAAATCAAACAACCCCCAAAATTTTACAAAGGCGCCGCGGCACAAAGGCAATTACTCTACTCCCCCATCCGGGTAAACCCGCATAAGGGAGTGGGGGCAAATGATAACCCATAACAATTCAGGCACAAGTGAAGAGGCCCAGGGCCCAAATACAAGACCCCAGAACACGTGGCGACATCACCACCGTCCAGGCCCCAGAGATCCTGAACAATCCTACGGTCCAGATCTGGCAGTACTCTGACGGATTCAGCGTTAACCTTGAGGAGCCCAGGACACGTGGCAGTATCGCCACCGTCCAGGTATCCGGGATCCAAGACGTTCCTACGGTCCGGATATGGTAGTATTCTGACGCATCCCAGGCGTCCAGCTGCCCTACAGTCCAAAAGGCCAACCTACGGTCCAGATGAAAAGGGACAAACCCCTAAACCCTAGTAGGAGGCCTATAAAAGGTAGAATAGAAGGAAGGTTACAGGTTACAATCTTACATACTCTCTCCCTCACCTATACTTACATGCACACACGTACTCCTCACAAATATATTCGCATAATCCCAACTTTGCCCTCCTTCTCCTTAAAACCCCTTTCTCATTCTCACGCCGGAGGTGCCGCGGGGACGCTACCCCCCTCCGGTTCTGTTGTGTAGGTTCCCACCCTACAGCTACACCGCACGCCGCCGCCGTCGTAGTCCAAAAGGAGTTTGAGTCCGGGCCCAGCAAGGAGAAGGCCCCGGGGTGATATGGGATTATCAAGCTCATTCATGTTAACAAATGCCTGACAGAATCGTGTCAACTGTTTAATTACCTGGACTGGTTAATAGTTTAGATTGTCCGTAACCTAGTAGTGCCTTATGGCTGAGAAACAATGAGGACCACCTTTTCCCATTTTGGAGTGTTTTAAACAAGTCTGGATTTTTTTCTGCTTCAGACTTCAGACTGTTTCTCTTGGTCGATTCGGTACTTCTGCGAATATTAGAATAAAGAAGACATTAGAACAACAAAATTAGAAATTCTCGTCACACAGAAGAAAAGGAGAAAAGAGGGGGGATAAACTAACTTGCAAGTGACTGGCTACTTGTTCCCTCCTCAGTCCAGGCACATTCATTACGGTAACAATGTTCCTCGGAATAGATCCTACAATAAAAATTCATCACGGACAATTCAAGTATGTGAGACATAATCAACATCATTAAATTGTAGTGAAAGACTTGTTAAAATGTAACATCTTACCTTGAGGCCCTAGATGCTGCACAGCTCTTACAAACTTGTCATGGAGAAAAGGTGTCCAATTAAGCTTGTTCTTTTTTGTTAGAAGAGCTTTGTCTTTCAGAACTCTGTTTTTGCCATGATTATGATCTTCATTATCAGTTATCTGAAGCTTTCGCTTCGATAACTTTTCATATAACTTATTACCAGTGTCATCTTCATTGTCCTTAGCAGAACTATCATCAGATATTAAGTTTTTCCCTTTAGCTAGATTCTTTTTCCATTGGTTCACAAAATCCCATATTGATTTCAAGTCTTCTGTAGTAATGGGCTTAGATACAAAAAGGGAAGCTCCACCTGACTTCCCTCGCATAGATTATTAGCTTCTTTGTCACCTGACATCACTAACAATAAAATTTCAAGAGTTTGATTAGTGTATTGGTGAAGATCATTGAGGGAACTGTACAACTAAAATTGAGGAAAAAAAATCCAAAAGATTGATACTAATCATTTGAAAAACTGATCTAAAAACCGAGGAATCGCCTTCTTAATATCGTTTACTATTGCATAAAAATTTATTATGCGGTTCAAAAAAATTGCGGTAATCAAAAAAATACCTAACATAGCACTAGATAAAACTATTTTTCATAAATCGCGGTTATATATTAATGAAATTTAAATTCAGTTATAATGACACTCACATACAACCGGTAATTGAAAATCTTGATGAATCCTTCTTTGTAGTTCAAACCCATCCATGCCTGGCATGTGGACATCATATACCACCAGATCAAACTTAATGACTCCAGTCCGTAGGATGCACAAAGCATCCAGAGGATCCTTGGCAGTCAATACTATGAGAAAATAAAACAAGAAAATATTAGACGCAACATCTGTTAAGTAACGAGCTCATTTAAAATCTAAAGATGTTAGAAAAAGGCATCTGGTACTATATTCTAGAAAGATCAGTATGCCACATCAAAAGATTTGAGATGGTAATTTAAAAATCAGTCAAAATGAACCAAATCTTCTGCAATTTTTTTATAATTTCCTCTTGTTTTTAACTCGTACAATTAAAATATGAATTATTAGCAGATTTTATAAACAAGAAATGAATAGAGTTTATATACATATCTCGATAGGCGCATCCCTTTAGCAAACTAGCAATAAGAGATAAGCAGGTTCTATCATCGTCCACCACCAAAATGGTCACCATTTTTTCCTTAGTACTTCCATTGTTAGAGCCATTGTTTTGATTATTTAACTTAGAAATCTCCATATCTCACAGTCGAAATGAATTGAAATGTATATGCAATAGTGATGGGACCAAAATTTCGAGACTGTATAGGCTAATATACAGATGTAGGTGTAATTTATCCAATATGCCTAAATATATACCGCGTAGGGGATCTAGCTAGGGGCATTTAGGACATGACCAGCATTGTGATAAATTATAATTAAATTGACTTTTTTTATATAATATCTTCCTTAAAAGTTAAGGAGTACGTCATAATTTCTCGATAAAGTAAAATATTATTGGGTTCGAACTTGCATTATAATAAAAATAGAATTTTATCATTATTTGAAATTGGATATGAATTTTAGAAAATGATACTTAAGTTAAAGTTTATCATTTTTATGATTTTAAAATTGACTAACATAGACAAAAATCATATGTTCTGCTGGTACAGAAATTCATGACTATAAAAGTACAAAATATACACAAAATTATTAAACTAAAAACATAGCATTCGCATACTCAACCTAATCACGGTGAAGTATGGGCTCGGCTTAATTGGTAAAATTTGGGCAAAATTGTTACTTGTTATCCTCCGGCGTATTGGCTGTGTGGGCAACTGACCCCACTGAAATTCGAAAAACAGAAATTTTGAATGTTCGAATTTAATTAGGAAAAAAGTTATAATAAATAAGTTTTACCTTTACTCCTTTGAAAATATAGATTTATAGTAATAAATTGTGATTTGACCCCATACCATTGTGCATTATGGTAGAATAGGTTCATTATAAATATTTTGTTAATATTTCTAAATTATTTTCTACATTCATCTTGGTCTTTAAAAAATTTTTGAACTTGTGGCTCGAATTTCTAGCTACGCCAGTGGTTATGCTGAAGGTTGTACTCTTAACAAACAATTGTAGTTATTGTAAATGGATAGTGAAAGATTAAAAAAATTCGTTTAGTGTAATAAATATGGGCTTAAAATAAATTTTAATTTTTTTAATCAAGAAAATATTTATTGATAATTCTTTTTTCATATGAATTCTTTTTTCCTATTGATTTCGTGAAATGAAATTTGGATAAAGCTAAATTTCCAATAGTTGAGTTTTCGATATAAACAGGTGGAGGGTTAAAGATAAAGACAAGAGCACCTTCATTTTTCTTATAAAATAATCTCAAATTCATTATGTCATTTAATAGATGAGCAATACCTTTTTAACAATACCTTTTTATTAAAAAAATTATAAAAAATGTTCAAACAATATCATCTTAAAAATACTAAAATAAATATTAGATTGAATATATAAGTATGATATGTATGGATTAGCTGAATCGAAGTTCTGTCCGCTTTTGGTTGACTATAAATTTGAAAGAATATTTGGTTCGAGGACCCACAAAAAAATACGATTTACGTTAATTAGTCCAAAACAATTAGCAAAAAAAGGTTATAAGCATTTCTAGTTCCTTGACAAGAAAAGGTTTAAAATGTTGCTCAGGTTCAAATCTCTTCAAAATATATTAAAGGAAATAAAAAAAAGAGAACTAAAATTCACACCACAGTATATATATATATATATATATATATATATATATATATATATATATATACACGACAATTTTCAAATACAAACCAATTTTAGAATAAAAATTATAAACTAGTGATTGATATAGGTATAAGTAGTGATTATAAACTAGAGAAAATATAATATTTTAGCTAGTGTATTACTTCATTAGATGTAAAAATATATTGTGTTGATTATGTTGGGACTCCATAAAATAGTATTTTAGTGAGGTTATTATTTTATGGATTACAATTTATTTGAGGTTCACATATATATATATATATATATATATATATATATGATAGTGCTCTAAAGAGAACTTCTGAAACTGAAAACCGTAAGAATTTTCGTAATTAAAATTGCTGACTTTTAAAAAGGTAAAATTTTGAATTTGAAAATTGATGATTTTGTGCAAAGTAAAAATTTTAAATTTTATAAAATTACAAACTTTAGCTACGAAGATTACAAGTTCTCATAATTCTCATTTTAAGAAGTTCTTATTTGAGCAATATATATATATATATATGTATGTATATAAGCAATTGTTGAAATGAAAATAATTCTTATTATATAAGTAGAATGAAATCACAGCCATTTATTTTTTTCCCAAAGATTCATCCGATCGGTTTATTTTGTTATTAATTCAAAACCTTGAAGACATTTATATGGTCTAATTAATTTCAAGGTCACCATTTATTTCTATTCTTTCTCTCTCTACTATTTCTCTCTCTAAGTTTTCTCTATCAATTTCCGCATCCCGTACATTCTCTATCTTTCTTCAATTTTTCTTTTTCGTGATTATCACTGAGCTCACTAAGTTCATATCTTGTTTCTTTTCATTTTTTTAATCGATTGATTTCGTAGGTATTCTAAAGCATGATTACTTCAGATTTGTTGAAAATTTCTATGAATTAAGGTAATTACTTGCGTCTTAAACTCTTTTTATGTGTTTCATACCTTTCAGTTGATTTAGTAGTTTAAATGTAAAATTTAATAGTTACTTTCACTGATTATTCGACTATTATTAGTGATTATATGTTGTGAGCTAACTTTGATTGTAGTGCGTTTGTAGTTTTGTTTCTTATGTATTTTGAATTTGTAAGTTATTATTGGTATTTTTTTAGTGATTATAATTTTCTGTCAATCAATGTCATTTGCTTATGTCTTAAGCCTTAACTGATTATTTGACTACGATTAGTGATAATGTAGTTATTAATTAATTTTACATGTGGTACATTTGTTATCATTGATGTTGCTTTTTTATTTGTAATTGTAAACAAGTGTATTGTTAGTGATTGTTGGTTAATTATGTTAGAAAATTAGGATTTTAGAGCTTAATTTAATTATGTTCTTGATGTTAATCCTAAAATCTAATGATTGGAAATTGTTCAATGATATTTGAACTTAAATTTTCATGTATGGTTTTAAGAATTTTCTTAATGAAATCCATATGAAATGAGAGTTGAAAGTAGCTTGGAAAAGCTTGGAAAATTTGAGAATGTTTGTCCCACATTGAAATAAATAAAGGGGGTTGTGTGCTTCACATGAGTAGTATACAACTACTAAGGTGTGTGATGGTTCATTGTGTTGTTGTGTGCTTCACGCGCACACACACACACACACGCCCGCCCCGCCCCGCCACGCACCGCACCGGACCGGACCGGACCGGGTCGGGTCGAAGGGCGATTTGGGCGAATGTCTCGGCGTCTCGCGTACGCGAGGCGACCTGGGCGAGGATTTTATTTATTTGAGAATTATTTTAATTCGAATTTATTTATCGGTGATTGGATTATTGGGCTGGGTTCTGAAATAGGCTAAGTAGTCTAAATATATTGAACCTGCAAATAATCTGATCTGTAACAAATTCTGATATAAGAATCAGAACTTAAGAACTGATGAATAAAATCAGAACTTAACAAGTTCTGATATCAGAATCAGAACTTAAGTACTGATGAGTCGAATCAGAACTTAAGTACTGATGAGTCGAATCAGAACTTAACTTAAGTTCTGATAATAATGTGGGTGTTAATGTGAAAAGCTGTTACAAATAATTTAAATTCAAAAGCTGTTCAGTTTTGATTTTTTCATTTATGAATTCAAAATCTGATCAGTTTTGATTTTTTTCATTAATGGAGCAGTTTAATTCAGACATTAAGTGTGTGGACAGTTTCATTTTTCCTCTCCTATAAATAGAGGCTAAAATGAATGAATATAAAACACTACATTCTCATCTCTTCTCTTCAACCTCTCTGCATTTCTCTCCCATAAGTCCTGAAGTGCTGATATTTTCCGGCGACTGAGGTGCTGGTCGAAGTGGAGGTTTTGTTGCTGCTGTTAACATAAACTCCGAGCTGTTTTATCCTGGTGGAGATATTGCGCACATCCCAAACGCAGGAGGTAGGGGGCAATAATCTCTTCAAGAATGTTGAGAAACTCACTAACAAGTATAGCAACATAGAGGCAAGTGTATAAAGAATTTAACAAGTTTAGGCCAAGACCACAGTTAACAAAACAAAACATGCAGGTAAACAAAATCAGTAACTGAAATAACGAAGAGAGAAAGAAAGATGTACCCGAAACCATAGCTTTCAATAGTGACTGAAATAAAGGTTTACAGATACAAAATGCCAAGAAAATAATCACAGCTGAGTCACCAGGCCTTGCGGCCATTCTGGCGGCACTAACAAACACTTTGTTTGATGTCTATTCTTCTGATGCCTACTCTGCAAAACTCTTATGGGAGAAGCTGGACCAGACACATAATACTGACTCACAAGGTCTAGAAAAGTATTCTGTGGCAAGGTTCCTCGAGTTCAAGCTGGTGGACAATAAGTCCATGACTGAGCAGGTGCATGAGTTCGAGATGATAGTGCATGCTTTGAAGGAGTCTGGAATGAATCTCCCGGAGAAGTTCAAGGTGATGAGTGTGATTGAAAAACTCCCGAAGTCTTGGGAAGAGTTCTCTCTCTCCCTGAAAAGACAGAAAGGAGAGATCACCTGGACCAACCTTATGCTGGACATCTCGGTACAAGAACAACACAAGTCCAAACAGGGACATGTGATGCCAACTGAACACGGTACCTCGAAGGTAAACATAGCAACTGTAGGACAAAAGAGGAAGGCTTTTGCTAAGAAAGCTAATAGTAATAAACCTAAGAGTGACAAGGACAAGGCCAAGAAACCCAAGGCAAACAAACCATGCTGGTCTTGTGGGCAGGTTGGGCACTGGAGTAAGGACTGCCCTACGAAGAAAGCGAAGAAAACCGAGGTAGCACAAGCAAATGTTGTGCTTGGAACCGCAAGTGGGCCTGTAGTGAACATGGTTGTTGGTGAGGCTATGGCTTCTGAAACCAACGTTGACCGGTATGTATCCTACAACCCTGTGATATTTTCTACCTATCTGTCAAATGAATGGTTGATAGATACTGGAGCTAATGTACATATTTGTGCTGATATTAGTTTATTTATATCTTATCAACAGAGTCATAGCCTGACTGTGAAGATGGGGAATGCTAGTGCTGCTCAAGTACATGGAGTTGGAAACGTGGATCTGAAGTTCCCTTCAGGACGTATTCTATCTCTGACGAGAGTGCATCATGTTCCCGACATGCGTAGAAATATAATAAGTGGAAGCTGTTTAGTTTCTAGTGGTTTTGAAATTTCGTTCAAGTGTAATAAAGTAGTTCTTATTCACACTGGTACATTCTTTGGCAAGGGTTACTTGTCAAATGGTTTATTTGTTATTAATGCGGATCCCGTTTTGGGAAGTTTGAATAATAATGTTATTCCTACTGTTAATTGTATTGAATCCTCAAATATATGGCATGCTAGACTAGGTCATTTAAACTTTGGTGCTCTTAAGAACATGATGAACTTAGAGTTGATTCCAAAATATACCATAGAAAAGAATTCTAAATGTCAAGTATGTGTGTCTGCTAAACAGATAAGGAAACCTTTTCATAACGTTGTTAGGGATTCAGACTTGTTAGATTTAGTACACACTGATATTTGTGAATTTGGTGGTGTGTTGACCAAGGACCAGTTTAGATACTTCATTACTTTTATAGATGATAGTAGTAGATATTGTTATGTTTATTTACTTAGACATAAGGATGAAGCACTTAGTAAATTCATTATATATAAAACTGAAGTAGAAAAACAAACTAGTAAGTTACTTAAAAGGTTGAGATCTGATAGAGGTGGTGAGTATACGAGTAATGCTTTTAATGAATTTTGTGCAAACAATGGTATAGTTCATGAAGTTACTCCACCATACACACCTGAGTCTAGTGGGGTTGCTGAGCGAAAGAACAGAACATTTAAAGATATGATTAATAGTATGCTTATTAACTCTGGGTTGCCTAAATACATGTGGGGAGAGGCTCTAAATACGGCTTGCCATATTTTGAATAGAGTCCCTCTGAAACACATGGATAAAACACCCTTGGAGTTATGGAAAGGCAGGATGACTAGTCTTAAGTATCTTCGTGTGTGGGGGTGCCTTGCTAAGGTGCTTGTTCCTGAACACAAGAGAAAGAAACTAGGTCCAAAGACTGTTGACTGTATCTTTCTGGGCTATCTTGAAACCACTACAGCTATGAGATTTTTAGTGTTAAAATCTGACATAGATGGTATAGTGGCAAACACGATAGTTGAATTTCGAGATGCGACATTCTTTGAGGATGTCTACCCTATGAAGACTGGAATACCTGAAACGACTTCTAAGGAAGATCCTACTCACACATCAAGTTCTATTCCTGATCATGTGGAAAAGATGACAAATGTGGGGGCAGAACCTAGTAGTAGCTCTATTCCTAAGGAATTAGAGGAACCAAGGAGAAGTAAGCGTGCAAAAATAGTCAAGGATTTTGGAGGTGATTTCATCACTTACAATATCGAGGACGAACCTTTAACTTTCCGGCAAGCTATGGATTCTTCTGAGTCAAGGCACTGGAAGGGCGCTGTCAAGAGTGAAATTGACTCTATTGTTTCCAATGGAATATGGGAGTTGGTTGATCTCCCTCCTGGGTGTTCTACTATTGGGTGCAAATGGGTCTTTAAAAGGAAGTTGAACCCTGACGGCTCAATAGATAAGTACAAAGCTAGACTGGTAGCTAAGGGTTTTAAGCAAAAGGAAGGAATTGATTATTTTGATACATACTCTCCGGTTGCAAGAATGGTAACAATCTGAATGCTTATAGCATTGGCTTCAGTCCATGGTCTTATCATTCATCAGATGGATGTAAAGACGGCTTTTCTTCATGGTGAACTTGAGGAAGAGATTTATATGGATCAGCCTGATGGATTTGTTACATCAGGCAATGAAAGGAAAGTATGTAAGTTGATCAAGTCCATCTATGGCTTGAAACAAGCTCCCAGAGATTGGCATAAAAAGTTTGATGAAACTATATTGCCTTTCAGTTATAAGATTAATGAAAGTGATAAGTGTGTCTACACTAAAGTTAAAGGTAATGAGTGTGTTATCTTGTGCCTATATGTGGATGATATTTTATTGTTTGGAACCAATATTGAGATTATTAACGAGACTAAAGAATTCTTGAAAAGGCATTTTGAAATGAAGGATATGGGTGAGGCAAGTGTGATTCTTGGAATCAAATTGATTCAGTCCACTGAAGGAATAACCTTGACTCAATCTCATTATATAGAGAAATCTATACTTGAGAAATATGGTTATTCACAGTGTAGAATCGCTAGTACACCTTATGATTCGAAAGTTGCCCTTGTCAAGAATACTTCAGGAATGCCTGTGTCTCAGTTAAGGTATTCTCAGATTATTGGGAGCTTGCAGTATCTTGCTAACTGTACTAGACCAGATATTTCATATTCTGTGTCTAAATTGGCGAGATATACAAGCTGTCCAAACAGAACTCATTGGGATGCTCTTGATAGAGTACTTAGATATCTAAAAGGCACAATGTACCTTAGTTTACACTACAGGAGATTTCCTGGTGTGCTTGAAGGGTACAGTGATGCAAGTTGGATAGCTAAGAAGTCTGGTTCCAATGGAGTGACTGGATACGTGTTCACCTTGGCTGGTGGAGCAATATCCTGGAAGTCAAGCAGACAGACTATTGTTACTCGGTCTACTTTTGAGGCTGAGTTGTGTGCACTTGATGCCACAGGGACGGAGGCTGAATGGTTACACGGACTTATGTCTGCAATACCTGTAGTAAGCAGACCGCTCCCTGCTATTGCTATTCACTGTGATAGTCGAACAACTATAGACAAGATTAGCAGTAAAAAGCATAATGCTAAAACTAAGAGACACATCCAAGTTAGACTCAAGTCTATAAGGGGTTTAGTGACTGATAGGATCATAGCTATAGAGTTCATAGGAACTCAGAATAATATAGCTGATCCTCTTACTAAAGGACTGGAACCTGCAGTGGTCCTTAAGTCAAGGTTGGGGATGGGATTGTCAACCCATCATAATTCATCAACAGTGGGAACCCAATACACATGAGAGGAGATCCCTCGAAGTGTATTCAATGGGTAATAACAAGCTGTAAGGATGAGTTGGTAGTACCTTTGCTACATAGATGATACTATAGTATCTGAGTCTATCCCCTGTAAACCTAGAAGGTACTGACACTGCCAGAAAAGCAAGAGTGTTAAAACTCTGAATGGGATCAAGTCATTTGACGAGATAGAGGCAGTATATCTCTGGAGATGCCCAGCTAAGCGAATGTAATTGTGTGGTCGCAATTAGAGGATAGGGTTAATCCTTGAAGCATTCGACGAACAGGATCGAGACATGACCATTAATGTCTCAAAGCCGTAGATTGGCACCATAACCTTTGACTTGTCGTCGTCTATGGAATATGGTTATACTAAACGGATTAAGATTCAAGGTGAAACATTCCATCTGAGTCCGATAGCCATTGAAGTAGAGGAATTAGGAGGGTTCAAACCCGGAAGGGTACCGACTCTGAAAAACAAGTCATGATGGGAAATTGATCACATTTCTGTATGGATTTGTGGGGGATTGTTAGAAAATTAGGATTTTAGAGCTTAATTTAATTATGTTCTTGATGTTAATCCTAAAATCTAATGATTGGAAATTGTTCAATGATATTTGAACTTAAATTTTCATGTATGGTTTTAAGAATTTTCTTAATGAAATCCATATGAAATGAGAGTTGAAAGTAGCTTGGAAAAGCTTGGAAAATTTGAGAATGTTTGTCCCACATTGAAATAAATAAAGGGGGTTGTGTGCTTTATATGGTATTACCCACATGAGTAGTATACAACTACTAAGGTGTGTGATGGTCCATTGTGTTGTTGTGTGCTTCACGCGTACACACACACACACACGCCCGCCCCGCCCCGCCACGCACCGCACCGGACCGGACCGGACCGGGTCGGGTCGAAGGGCGATTTGGGCGAATGTCTCGGCGTCTCGCGTACGCGAGGCGACCTGGGCGAGGATTTTATTTATTTGAGAATTATTTTAATTCGAATTTATTTATCGGTGATTGGATTATTGGGCTGGGTTCTGAAATAGGCTAAGTAGTCTAAATATATTGAACCTGCAAATAATCTGATCTGTAACAAATTCTGATATAAGAATCAGAACTTAAGAACTGATGAATAAAATCAGAACTTAACAAGTTCTGATATCAGAATCAGAACTTAAGTACTGATGAGTCGAATCAGAACTTAAGTACTGATGAGTCGAATCAGAACTTAACTTAAGTTCTGATAATAATGTGGGTGTTAATGTGAAAAGCTGTTACAAATAATTTAAATTCAAAAGCTGTTCAGTTTTGATTTTTTCATTTATGAATTCAAAATCTGATCAGTTTTGATTTTTTTCATTAATGGAGCAGTTTAATTCAGACATTAAGTGTGTGGACAGTTTCATTTTTCCTCTCCTATAAATAGAGGCTAAAATGAATGAATATAAAACACTACATTCTCATCTCTTCTCTTCAACCTCTCTGCATTTCTCTCCCATAAGTCCTGAAGTGCTGATATTTTCCGGCGACTGAGGTGCTGGTCGAAGTGGAGGTTTTGTTGCTGCTGTTAACATAAACTCCGAGCTGTTTTATCCTGGTGGAGATATTGCGCACATCCCAAACGCAGGAGGTAGGGGGCAATAATCTCTTCAAGAATGTTGAGAAACTCACTAACAAGTATAGCAACATAGAGGCAAGTGTATAAAGAATTTAACAAGTTTAGGCCAAGACCACAGTTAACAAAACAAAACATGCAGGTAAACAAAATCAGTAACTGAAATAACGAAGAGAGAAAGAAAGATGTACCCGAAACCATAGCTTTCAATAGTGACTGAAATAAAGGTTTACAGATACAAAATGCCAAGAAAATAATCACAGCTGAGTCACCAGGCCTTGCGGCCATTCTGGCGGCACTAACAAACACTTTGTTTGATGTCTATTCTTCTGATGCCTACTCTGCAAAACTCTTATGGGAGAAGCTGGACCAGACACATAATACTGACTCACAAGGTCTAGAAAAGTATTCTGTGGCAAGGTTCCTCGAGTTCAAGCTGGTGGACAATAAGTCCATGACTGAGCAGGTGCATGAGTTCGAGATGATAGTGCATGCTTTGAAGGAGTCTGGAATGAATCTCCCGGAGAAGTTCAAGGTGATGAGTGTGATTGAAAAACTCCCGAAGTCTTGGGAAGAGTTCTCTCTCTCCCTGAAAAGACAGAAAGGAGAGATCACCTGGACCAACCTTATGCTGGACATCTCGGTACAAGAACAACACAAGTCCAAACAGGGACATGTGATGCCAACTGAACACGGTACCTCGAAGGTAAACATAGCAACTGTAGGACAAAAGAGGAAGGCTTTTGCTAAGAAAGCTAATAGTAATAAACCTAAGAGTGACAAGGACAAGGCCAAGAAACCCAAGGCAAACAAACCATGCTGGTCTTGTGGGCAGGTTGGGCACTGGAGTAAGGACTGCCCTACGAAGAAAGCGAAGAAAACCGAGGTAGCACAAGCAAATGTTGTGCTTGGAACCGCAAGTGGGCCTGTAGTGAACATGGTTGTTGGTGAGGCTATGGCTTCTGAAACCAACGTTGACCGGTATGTATCCTACAACCCTGTGATATTTTCTACCTATCTGTCAAATGAATGGTTGATAGATACTGGAGCTAATGTACATATTTGTGCTGATATTAGTTTATTTTAGTGAGGTTATTATTTTATGGATTACAATTTATTTGAGGTTCACATATATATATATATATATATATATATATATATATATGATAGTGCTCTAAAAAGGTAAAATTTTCGTAATTAAAATTGCTGACTTTTAAAAAGGTAAAATTTTGAATTCGAAAATTGATGATTTTGTGCAAAGTAAAAATTTTAAATTTTATAAAATTACAAACTTTAGCTACGAAGATTACAAGTTCTCATAATTCTCATTTTAAGAAGTTCTTATTTGAGCAATATATATATATATATATATGTATGTATATAAGCAATTGTTGAAATGAAAATAATTCTTATTATATAAGTAGAATGAAATCTTAGCCATTTATTTTTTTCCCAAAGATTCATCCGATCCGTTTATTTTGTTATTAATTCAAAACCTTGAAGACATTTATATGGTCTAATTAATTTCAAGGTCACCATTTATTTCTATTCTTTCTCTCTATACTATTTCTCTCTCTAAGTTTTCTCTATCAATTTCCGCATCCCGTACATTCTCTATCTTTCTTCAATTTTTCTTTTTCGTGATTATTACTAAGCTCACTGAGTTCATATCTTGTTTCTTTTCATTTTTTGTAATCGATTGATTTCGTAGGTATTCTAAAGCACGATTACTTCAGATTTGTTGAAAATTTCTATGAATTAAGGTAATTACTTGCGTTTTAAACTCTTTTTATGTGTTTCATACCTTTCAGTTGATTTAGTAGTTTAAATGTAAAATTTAATAGTTACTTTCACTGATTATTCGACTATTATTAGTGATTATGTGTTGTGAGCTAACTTTGATTGTAGTGCGTTTGTAGTTTTATTTCTTATGTATTTTGAATTTGTAAGTTATTATTGGTATTTTTTTAGTGATTATAATTTTATGTGAATCAATGTCATTTGCTTATGTCTTAAGCCTTAACTGATTATTTGACTACGATTAGTGATAATGTAGTTATTAATTAATTTTACATGTGGTACATTTGTTATCATTGATGTTGCTTTTTTATTTGTAATTGTAAACAAGTGTATTGTTAGTGATTGTTGGTTAATTATGCTATATTAATATATTTTAGTTTGTTATGACTGAATTTTTTATATGTTTTTAGGTTCCAGTTGCGGTGATTCGTCTCATATTAGCCGTTTAGTAGGTGATTATGTATCTAATGGCGGTAACAGTTTATCTGAAAGTGAGATTTCTGTTTCGCGTTTTAATATTACACATGGTGGTCATAAGTATTACATTCCAAAGTATAGTGGTGATATTTCTAAACCAGAGGTTAATCAGAGTTTTGATAGTTTGGAAAAAGGTATTGAATTTTACAAGGAATATGGGAGGTTGTCTAGATTTAATGTGAGGTTGAATATTGAAATGAAAGATGATAGGGATGAAATAATTTTGAGAAAATATATTATTTGTGGGAGAGCTGGTTTTAATGATCTGCCTAGAAATTTAGATGAAAGTTCTAGTAAAATTGTTAAGCGTAGGAGGACTATTTCAGGGAGGTGCGGATGTAAAGCAATATGTGTTTTCCAACGTATTGGTCCGACAAGTATGTTATTGCTGTGTTTGAGGAAAAACACAATCATCCGTTAGCTTCTGAAGAGGGTCTTCAATTTTTGAAAGCAAATAGAGAAATGACTAATCGTATGCGCTAACATGTTGTTGATACTGCTAAAGTGAATATTGGTACTAGTAAATCTCTTACTTTGATGAAGGAACATGTTGGTGGTTATGGCAATATTGGTGCTTCGGTACATGATTTTTAGAATTTTAATAGAGATTTAAGGTGTTATGTTGGTTAGGCTGATGCACAGATATTGCTGGAAAAGTTTAAAGTTTTACATGAGACATGTGAATCATTTTATTATGCATATGATGTTGATTGTGAGGGTCATTTAACGAATCTTTTTTGGGCTGATGCTACTGCTAGAAGAAATTATGAATTAAATGGAGATGTTGTATCCTTTGATGCTACATTTAATACAAATCGGTATATTTTCTACCATTTTAGGTTTTTTTTTTTAAATTGTATGATTCTTTTTGACCATTTTGTGTTTATTTTAACAGGTATAACATGATCTTTGCTCCTTTTACCGGTGTGGATAAACATGATCTATGTGTCACATTTGCTGCATGTCTTCTTGTTAAGAAGGATAACAGTCATTATACATGGGCGTTTCAGCATTTTTTGAAGCAATAAAGCATAATCATATTCTTATGGTTCTGACCAGTGTCATGCAATGAAAGCTGCTGTTCCTGAAGTTTTTAAAGCAACCAATGAATATCCTGCCACTAAGCATCGTTTATGCATGTGGCATATAATCCAGAAATCCCCTCTTAAGGTATGTTAGATGATAATTTTTAAATTTATTTTTTTATTTTGGTGATTTATTGCATTTGGTTGTTACTGTTTTTGTTAGATTGATTTATATTTTTTAACCAATACCATCTTCTTTGAAAATGATCACTGATTTCGCTTCTATAATATTATTTGTTGGTAATATTGATTTTCTTTGTTTGGCTTTTTTGGCTTCTTTTATTTATCGTTTTTAAGTTGTTGAAGTGATTTCAATGTTTGATTTTTGTATTTGCTGTAATTTATTTGTCAGCTTGGCAATCGATTGTGTAAGGAAACTGACTTTATGGAGAAGATGAAGAAATTTATCTGGTCTTCAACTATTTAGCCTGATGAGTTTGAATCAGGGTGGTTATCAGTTATGAAAGAGTTTAAACTTGAATGGAACAAGTGGTTAGGAAAAATGTATTCGCTTAGAAAGTCTTGGATTCCTGCGTATTTTTGAGGTGAACCTGTGTTTGGGTAAATGAGAACTACCTCGCGGTCTAAGAGTGATAATTTTTTCTTTAGTCAGTTTTATAGATAAGGGAGTACTTTATGTGAATTCTGGTTTCGGTTTGAAAATGCTATGGATAAGCGGCGGAATGAAACTCGTAGATTAAACCATGAGTCCAATTCAAGCCTGCCAATTACTGTTTCAGAGTGGTTCATTGAAGATGATGCTACTGATTTGTTTACAAGAGCTATTTTTTATAAACTTCAAGATGAGATTATTTCTTCTTGTTTGAATATGCAAATCAAGAAAATGAGTGAAGAAATTGACGGCATTACTTGTTTGGAAATCAGAGATGTTAAAGTGAAAGATAAAATCTTTAAGGTAATTGTATGATATTTCATTAATTACATAGTATACTCTGTGTTGGTGATTATTACATTTGATTAAATTTTGCAGGTGAGTGTCAGCTATGATCATGATGTGTGTTCATGCAATAAGTTTTTTATGTGTGGTATTTCTGTGGTTTAAAACAAATTGGATTAGTTAAATTCCCCAAAAGTATGGTTTTCAATCGTTGGATGAAAATTGCTGAAAGTGGCAGTTCTTCAGTGTCTTTTGTTATTTCCGAAGATCATCTTAAAATGCAAAAGGTTGCAGTCAAAGTTAGTCATATCAGGTTTGAATTCCGTAAAGTGGTTAACAAAGCTGGTACAGATTTAGATAAGTTGGATCATGTTCATTGGACAGTAAAGCAATTAAGTACTGATATGGATGATGGTGATGGTAGTGTAGGTGTTATGTCGAAAGCAGAGTTTATGGCAAATGTAGTTGGTCAGAAGCTGACACAAGATGTCAAGGTTAAAGTACCAAACATATGTAAAAATAAAGGGTCAGCCTTGAAGAGATATATCCGTCTAAATGAGAAGGCAATGAATAATGTAAATAAGAAGCCTCGGAAGGGTAAACAATGCAAAGCAACTGCTCATGAGTACATGAAATGTCCACGAAAAAGAGAAAAGAAGTACAGTTCATGCAACTAGTATTCCAGATTATTTTTCCCTTCAAGGATTATGTCCTCTACCAAACTGCATTTTAAGTTAAAGGTTTTTATTTTTGTACTTATGTTTTCATGGTTTTCTAAAAATGTCTTTTGATTTTGCGATTGCCTGATATTCTTAGAGTAACCAATGATTTCACCTTCTAGGAATACCGAAAAAGAAATAGTTGCATATGTATTCTAAAATTCGAAACACAAATACAAAGACATGAATTTTGCAAGTCATTATATTTGATGTGAAGATAATAATCAATAGAAGTATAGTTTAAAACTCATACGATGATTTTCCTAAAAATTTTGGAACAATAATTCTGAATTTTGTCATGCAAATATTCTAATATTTTGGATTAGCTATTGTTGTAATCTTGTGGCTTCTTGAGTTCAGTTTCCTCAATGTTACTATTACGCGTCTCACACTCTTATATCTTTAATAAATTAGAAAATTGATATTTAAGTACCAAACCATCTCAAGGAGCTTCTTGTGTATGTATTTTTAATATTTTTCATAAAAGTTACAATTTGAAAACATTTATTTAATTAGATGAAAAATATATTAAAAGTTTGGTCAACTATGGGGTTTTACTATTTGCACCACTTTTACTAAATATATTGATTTTTCTCAAATAGTTAACTCAATTGACACACCGTCTTTGCGTGCACGATCTACAGAGTGTCTAGAATAAAATTACTCAAAAATATATTTTTAGGAAGTGCAATAAAAAACCGGAGATAGCAGTTTTTAGGCAGTAAGCATTTTTGGTGATTACTCTTTGCATGACCTTGACTCCGATATTTTTGTTAAATCTAAAATTTAACATTTTAAGTTCAAATTTTAAAGAGGTCTTCCTCGCTGTATAGGTCATTAACTGTTCATGTTTCATAAGTTTTAAAAAAAATTGAGGGCCATGTTTATTCCCCTGTCAGTACCACGTAACAGTTTGGCTTTCTCGACATTGTTCACTAAAACGGACTTTTCTCCGAAACCGTAAATCACCTTGACACGATCTTTATATATTTACAAACTACGAAAGAAGTTTTTTACAGTTACGGCAAGTGGAATTCAAAATTACAAGTTTTACATTTTGTAAAGCCCTAAACACACACAAACATAACAACGGGTATATGCGTAACGATTCCCGAGTTTACTACGTGTTGGTTTTCTTAGTGTATGTGTTGGTGTTGGTTTTCTTGGGAATGTTTTTTATGGTATTTTTGGAGATTTGGAACTCTTGCATCAAAATTGTGATGGTGGTAAATATCACAAGAAATTTCTTTCGACAACAAAAGACAGTTCATAATTTGTCAATCTTGGAAAAGCAATTCAGAAACAATAGAAATAAGCCTAAAAGATTTTTTAGAATTTTCGTGGATACATTGTTTCAAATTATCGACAATAACTTCTAATAGAGGTAAAAAGATTGAACAGAAACTCGCCTTTCTTCTCATTAATCGAAACTGTTTCAAGTTATCGACAATAACTTCTAATAGAGGTAAAAAGATTGAACAAAAACTCGCCTTTCTTCTCATTAATCGAAACTGTTACTATTAGAAACCTGAGCGAAAAAGACATAAACAACTCGATTCCACGAAAGTTTAGATGAATCTTCGATCTAATTAATCACAGATTTTATATCTGAAACTATAATATTAGGTGGTATGTTTTCATAAACCTAATTTTCACATAATATTTTCTAGATAAATAATAAAATTGAAAAATTAAAGTAACATAATTGAAGTCTTAAAACCAATCGTCAGAGTATGAACTAAGCGAATCAATTATTCAAACCACAAGATTTTTCTTGTCATTACGCAATCGTTGCGAGCATAAATTTTTTTTTATCAAACCAAGGGGGAAATAGTTCCAAATAGTTGATGCAAGTCCTCCAAAGTTGTTGTTGTCATTCAGAAAGCAACCACGCCCAAAAATCCTCGCCCATTCCCTAATAACATTTCGCACGGGAATTATTAATTTAATTATGAGGTAAAAGTAAAATTGTATAGATATTTGTAGTTTAAAATTTGAAATGCTAAGCTACTACTGTAAGCTAGGATAATACCTGCTGATCATCATTAGACTGATGATTTCCTTTCGATTCAAAATGGGGAGTCCCAGTGTTGCATCCATTATCATGATACTATAATATTTGTCATATACAGGATTAATTAGTTTAGCATTGAAGATGAAAAGCTAAGAGACTCATGTTCAATTTTAACACCTGGTATTGTAATTTCTTAATTCCATTTAACATGAAACATATATCAACATCTCATACTAGCGGAGTTATCAAGTTTAATGCTATGTATTTGTAAAATATTAGTAATTGCTTGTTTCACGTGAAATGACTTATGTTATGCAGCTATTCCTGAGTCTTAATGATATGAAATATGATGTTAACATGATATCAGATCCTGATATCCCTGGTTACTGGAGGACTCAAGCGAGTCCCTCCTACCCCAATATTCTCAATAACTATTGAAAAGATTGATATTGTACTTTGGTGTGCCCAAAAATGGGACGAGATCCCGACTGGGATCCCCACTTAGTAATTGAAAATCGTAAGAATTTTCGTAATTAAAATTGCTGACTTTTAAAAAGGTAAAATTTTGAATTCGGAAATTGATGATTTTGTGCAAAGTAAAAATTTTAAATTTTATAAAATTACAAACTTTAACTACGAAGATTACAAGTTCTCATAATTCTCATTTTAAGAAGTTCTTATTTGAGCAAAATATATATATATATATATATATTGAGAATATTTGAGCAAGATATCCCCACTTGTCCATGCATCAATATATTTTGATATCTGAATAATTTTTCATATGTTAAGTCTATACCTCATCAAGGTCCGTGTTCACCTTTTCAGCATTTGGCATATCTTTTTCTTCCAGAAAGGTATCTCCAAAATCAAAATTGTTTCCAACGTAGTAGTCTTGATATTTGTTCTACATGTGATAACACGTAAAGGAGAAAGATGAAGATAATCATGCAGAAATATATTGATATCTAAATAATTTTGCAAATATTAAGTCAGTTCCTCATCAAGGTTTGTGGGCACCTTGTCAGCATTTGGCATGTCTTTGTTTACCAGAAAGGCACCTCCAAAATCATAATTGTTTCCGACGTCGTAGTCTTGATTTTTGTTCTACAAGCGATGACACGTAAAAGAGAAAGATGAAGATATTCATGCACACTTGTAGAAATTTTAAATTCTAAGACAAGATGTATAGAAGAGAAAGAGCAGAACATAAATTTATGTTAATTTTACCTCAGCATCAGTTGATTCGTTTTTCTGCTCAGGGACAACAGAATCGATTTAAGGATATGCAAAATCTCTCTGTGAAACAAATGTACTATAAATTTAAAAGTCTTTTAATATATTGTTTTGGTTAAATTTGAAGATGAGAAGCTATTTCTGAGACACTCCTCAAATAAACAATTAGTCCTCTGTGTATTTGCAGCAATGTATCAATATCTAAATAATTACCTCATCAAGGCTTATGTGCGCCTTGTCAGCATTTTGCATGTCTTTGTTTAGAAAGGCATCTCCAAAATTAAAACTGTTTCCGATGTAGTAGTCCTGATTGTTGTTCTACATGCGATAACACGTGAAGGAGAAATATGTACATAATCATGCAGAATATATCAATATCTAAATAATTCTACATATATTAAGTATATACCTCATCAAGGTCTGTTTGCACATTGTCAGCATTTGGCAAGTCTTTGTTAACCAGAAAGGCATCTCCAAAATCAAAATTGTTTCGTATGTAGAACTCTTGATTTTTATTCTACATGTGATAACACGTAAAGGAGAAAGATGAAAATAATTAGGCATATTTTGAAATTTAAATTGTAAACCTTAAGTTGTTTAGCAGAGACAGAGTAGAACATGAATTTATGTAAACTTAATATACCAAATCAGTTGACTGATAGGTACTTCCATAAACGGAAACGTTAATTTGATCAGCAGATCTGTATTGTTGCTCAGGGACAACATTATCAAATGTAGGAGATGCGAAATTTCTCTGTGAAGCAAATGTATTGTAAACTTCAAGTGCACCGCCAGTATAGTAGTTTTGTGGCTGTGTTTGTTTAGAAAAGCCATTCTGATTCATGTGAATCGGAGCCAAAGTTTGGACAGAATTAAATCCACTGCTAATCTTGTCACTGCTAGAAAATTCGGGTGTTTGTGGCTGGTACATCAGACTGGGATATGTACCGTTTGTTAGTCCACTTGGAGGAAAACCTGTAGCATTACAAATCAAATAGTTTTCACCCAAGCTCATTCATGTTAACAAATGCCTGACAGAATCGTGTCAACTGTTTAATTACCTGGACTGGTTAGTAGCTTAGATTGTCCGTAACCTAGTAGTTCCTTATGGCTGAGAAACGATGAGGACCACCTTTTCCCATTTTGTAGTGTTTTAAACAAGTCTGGATTTTGTTCTGCTTCAGACTGTTTCTCTTGGTCGATTCGGTACTTCTGCCAATATTAGAATAAAGAAGACATTAGAACAGCAAAATTAGAAATTCTCGTCACACAGAAGAAAAGGAGAAAAGAGGGGGAGGAACTAACTTGCAAGTGACTGGCTACTTGTTCCCTCCTCAGTCCAGGCACATTCATTACGGTAACAATGTTCCTCGGAATAGATCCTACAACAAAAATTCATCGCGGACAATTCAAGTATGTGAGACATAATCGACATCATTAAACTGTAGTGAAAGACATGTTAAAATGTAACATCTTACCTTGAGGCCCTAGATGCTGCACAGCTCTTACAAACTTGTCATGGAGAAAAGGTGTCCAATTAAGCTTGTTCTTTTTTGTTAGAAGAGCTTTGTCTTTCGGAACTCTGTTTTTGCCATGATTAT
This sequence comes from Apium graveolens, assembly GCF_009905375.1. Classification (NCBI taxonomy): domain Eukaryota; kingdom Viridiplantae; phylum Streptophyta; class Magnoliopsida; order Apiales; family Apiaceae; genus Apium; species Apium graveolens. Next base: position 46,923 of record NW_027421289.1, on the reverse strand, counting down.
GATCTTCATTATCAGTTATCTGAAGCTTTCGCTTCGATTTCTTTTCATATAACTTATTACCAGTGTCATCTTCATTGTCCTTAGCAGAACTATCATCAGATATTAAGTTTTTCCCTTTAGCTAGATTCTTTTTCCATTGGTTCACAAAATCCCATATTGATTTCAAGTCTTCTGTAGTAATGGGCTTAACTACGAAAAGGGAAGCTCCACTCTGACTTCCCTCGCATAGATTACTAGCTTCTCTGTCACCTGACATCACTAACAATAAAATTTAAAGAGTTTGATTAGTCTGTTGGTGAAGATCATTGAGGGAACTGTACAACTAAAATGGAGGAAAAAAACAATCAAAAAGATTGATACTAATCATCTGAAAAACTGATCTAAAAACCGAGCAACCGCCTTCTTAATATCGTTTACTATTGCATGAAAAATATATTATGCGCTTCAAAAAAATTGCGGTAATAAAAAAAATACCTAACATAGCACTAGATAAAACTATTTTTCATAAAGCGCGGTTATATATTAATGAAATTTAAATTCAGTTATAGTGACACTCACATACAACCGGTAATTGAAAATCTTGATGAATCCATCTTTGTAGTTCAAACCCATCCATGCCTGGCATGTGGACATCAGATACCACCAGATCAAACTTAATGACTCCAGTCCGTAGGATGCGCAAAGCATCCAGAGGATCCTTGGCAGTCAATACTATGAGAAAACAAAATAAGAAAATATTAGACGCAACATCTGTTAAGTAACGAGCTCATTTAAAATCTAAAGATGTTAGAAAAAGGCATCTGATACTATATTCTAGAAAGATCAGTATGCCACATCAAAAGATTTGAGATGGTAATTTAAAAATCAGTCAAAATGAACCAAATCTTCTGCAATTTTTTTTATAATTTCCTCTTGTTTTTAACTCGTACAATTAAAATATGAATTATTAGCAGATTTTATAAACAAGAAATGAATAGAGTTTATATACATACCTCGATAGGCGCATCCCTTTAGCAAACTAGCAATAAGAGATAAGCAAGTTCTATCACCGTCCACCACCAAAATGGTCACCATTTTTTCCTTAGTACTTCCATTGTTAGAGCCATTGTTTTGATTATTTAACTTAGAAATCTCCATATCTCACAGTCGAAATGAATTGAAATGTATATGCAATAGCGATGGGACCAAAATTTCGAGACTGTATAGGCTAATATACAGATGTAAGTGTAATTTATCCAATGTGCCTAAATATATACCGCGTAGGGGATCTAGCTAGGGGCATTTAGGACATGACCAGCATTGTTGTAAATTATAATTAAATTGACTTTTTTTATATAATATCTTCCTTAAAAGTTAAGGAGTAGGTCATAATTTCTCGATAAAGTAAAATATTATTGGGTTCGAACTTGCATTATAATAAAAATAGAATTTTATCATTATTTGAAATTGGATATGAATTTTAGAAAACAACACGTAAGTTAAAGTTTATCGTTTTTATGATTTTAAAATTGACTAACATAGACAAAATTCATATGTTCTGCTGGTACAGAAATTCATGACTATAAAAATACAAAATATACACAAAATTATTAAACTAAAAATATAGCATTCGCATACTCAACCTAATAACGGTGAAGTATGGGCTCGGCTTAATTGGTAAAATTTGGGCAAAATTGTTACTTGTTATCCTCCGGCGTATTGGCTGTGTGGGCAACTGACCCCACTGAAATTTGAAAAACAGAAATTTTGAATATTCGAATTTAATTAGGAAAAAAGTTATAATAAATAAGTTTTACCTTTACTCCATTGAAAATATAGATTTATAGTAATAAATTGTTATTTGACCCCATACCATTGTGCATTATGGTAGAATAGGTTCATTATAAATATTTTGTTAATATTTCTAAAATATTTTCTACATTCATCTTGGTCTTTACAAAATTTTTGAACTTGTGACTCGAATTTCTAGCTACGCCAGTGGTTATGCTCAAGGTTGTACTCTTAACAAACAATTGTAGTTATTGTAAATGGAAAGTGAAAGATTAAAAAAATTCGTTTAGTGTAATAAATCGGGGTTTAAAATAAATTTTAATTTTTTTAATCAAGAAAATATTTATTGATAATTCTTTTTTCATATGAATTCTTTTTTCCTATTGATTTCGTGAAATGAAATTTGGATAAAGCTAAATTTCCAATAGTTGAGTTTTCGATATAAACAGGTGGAGGGTTAAAGATAAAGACAAGAGCACCTTCATTTTTCTTATAGAATAATCTCAAATTCATTATGTCATTTAATAGATGAGCAATACCTTTTTAACAATACCTTTTTATTAAAAAAAGTTATAAAAAGATGTTCAAACAATATCTTCTTAAAAATACTAAAATAAATATTAGATTGAATATATAAGTGTGATATGTATGGATTAGCTGAATCGAAGTTCTGTCCGCTTTTGGTTGACTATAAATTTCAAAGAATATTTGGTTCGAGGACCCACAAAAAAATACGATTTACGTTAATTAGTCCAAAACAATTAGCAAAAAAAGGTTATAAGCATTTCTAGTTCCTTGACAAGAAAAGGTTTAAAATGTTGCTCAGGTTCAAATCTCTTCAAAATATATTAAAGGAAATAAAAAAAAGAGAACTGAAATTCACACTATATATATATATACACGATAATTTTCAAATACAAACCAATTTTAGAATAAAAATTACAAACTAGTGATTGATATAGGTATAAGTAGTGATTATAAACTAGAGAAAATATAATATTTTAGCTAGTGTATTACTTCATTAGATGTAAAAATATATTGTGTTGATTATGTTGGGACTCCATAAAATAGTATTTTAGTGAGGTTATTATTTTATGGATTACAATTTATTTGAGGTTCACATATATATATATATATATATATATGATAGTGCTCTAAAGAGAACTTCTGAAACTGAAAACCGTAAGAATTTTCGTAATTAAAATTGCTGACTTTTAAAAAGGTAAAATTTTGAATTCGGAAATTGATGATTTTGTGCAAAGTAAAAATTTTAAATTTTATAAAATTACAAACTTTAGCTACGAAGATTACAAGTTCTCATAATTCTCATTTTAAGAAGTTCTTATTTGAGCAATATATATATATATATATATATGTATGTATATAAGCAATTGTTGAAATGAAAATAATTCTTATTATATAAGTAGAATGAAATCACAACCATTTATTTTTTTCCCAAAGATTCATCCGATCCGTTTATTTTGTTATTAATTCAAAACCTTGAAGACATTTATATGGTCTAATTAATTTCAAGGTCACCATTTATTTCTATTCTTTCTCTCTATACTATTTCTCTCTCTAAGTTTTCTCTATCAATTTCCGCATCCCGTACATTCTCTATCTTTCTTCAATTTTTCTTTTTCGTGATTATCACTAAGCTCACTAAGTTCATATCTTGTTTCTTTTCATTTTTTGTAATCGATTGATTTCGTAGGTATTCTAAAGCACGATTACTTCAGATTTGTTGAAAATTTCTATGAATTAAGGTAATTACTTGCGTTTTAAACTCTTTTTATGTGTTTCATACCTTTCAGTTGATTTAGTAGTTTAAATGTAAAATTTAATAGTTACTTTCACTGATTATTCGACTATTATTAGTGATTATGTGTTGTGAGCTAACTTTGATTGTAGTGCGTTTGTAGTTTTATTTCTTATGTATTTTGAATTTGTAAGTTATTATTGGTATTTTTTTAGTGATTATAATTTTATGTGAATGAATGTCATTTGCTTATGTCTTAAGCCTTAACTGATTATTTGACTACGATTAGTGATAATGTAGTTATTAATTAATTTTACATGTGGTACATTTGTTATCATTGATGTTACTTTTTTATTTGTAATTGTAAACAAGTGTATTATTAGTGATTGTTGGTTAATTATGCTATATTAATATATTTTAGTTTGTTATGACTGAATTTTTTATATGTTTTTAGGTTCCAGTTGCGGTGATTCGTCTCATATTAGCCGTTTAGTAGGTGATTATGTATCTAATGGCGGTAACAGTTTATCTGAAAGTGAGATTTCTGTTTCGCGTTTTAATATTACACATGGTGGTCATAAGTATTACATTCCAAAGTATAGTGGTGATATTTCTAAACCAGAGGTTAATCAGAGTTTTGATAGTTTGGAAAAAGGTATTGAATTTTACAAGGAATATGGGAGGTTGTCTAGATTTAATGTGAGGTTGAATATTGAAATGAAAGATGATAGGGATGAAATAATTTTGAGAAAATATATTATTTGTGGGAGAGCTGGTTTTAATGATCTGCCTAGAAATTTAGATGAAAGTTCTAGTAAAATTGTTAAGCGTAGGAGGACTATTTCAGGGAGGTGCGGATGTAAAGCAATATGTGTTTTCCAACGTATTGGTCCGACAAGTATGTTATTGCTGTGTTTGAGGAAAAACACAATCATCCGTTAGCTTCTGAAGAGGGTCTTCAATTTTTGAAAGCAAATAGAGAAATGACTAATCGTATGCGCTAACATGTTGTTGATACTGCTAAAGTGAATATTGGTACTAGTAAATCTCTTACTTTGATGAAGGAACATGTTGGTGGTTATGGCAATATTGGTGCTTCGGTACATGATTTTTAGAATTTTAATAGAGATTTAAGGTGTTATGTTGGTTAGGCTGATGCACAGATATTGCTGGAAAAGTTTAAAGTTTTACATGAGACATGTGAATCATTTTATTATGCATATGATGTTGATTGTGAGGGTCATTTAACGAATCTTTTTTGGGCTGATGCTACTGCTAGAAGAAATTATGAATTAAATGGAGATGTTGTATCCTTTGATGCTACATTTAATACAAATCGGTATATTTTCTACCATTTTAGGTTTTTTTTTAAATTGTATGATTCTTTTTGACCATTTTGTGTTTATTTTAACAGGTATAACATGATCTTTGCTCCTTTTACCGGTGTGGATAAACATGATCTATGTGTCACATTTGCTGCATGTCTTCTTGTTAAGAAGGATAACAGTCATTATACATGGGCGTTTCAGCATTTTTTGAAGCAATAAAGCATAATCATATTCTTATGGTTCTGACCAGTGTCATGCAATGAAAGCTGCTGTTCCTGAAGTTTTTAAAGCAACCAATGAATATCCTGCCACTAAGCATCGTTTATGCATGTGGCATATAATCCAGAAATCCCCTCTTAAGGTATGTTAGATGATAATTTTTAAATTTATTTTTTTATTTTGGTGATTTATTGCATTTGGTTGTTACTGTTTTTGTTAGATTGATTTATATTTTTTAACCAATACCATCTTCTTTGAAAATGATCACTGATTTCGCTTCTATAATATTATTTGTTGGTAATATTGATTTTCTTTGTTTGGCTTTTTTGGCTTCTTTTATTTATCGTTTTTAAGTTGTTGAAGTGATTTCAATGTTTGATTTTTGTATTTGCTGTAATTTATTTGTCAGCTTGGCAATCGATTGTGTAAGGAAACTGACTTTATGGAGAAGATGAAGAAATTTATCTGGTCTTCAACTATTTAGCCTGATGAGTTTGAATCAGGGTGGTTATCAGTTATGAAAGAGTTTAAACTTGAATGGAACAAGTGGTTAGGAAAAATGTATTCGCTTAGAAAGTCTTGGATTCCTGCGTATTTTTGAGGTGAACCTGTGTTTGGGTAAATGAGAACTACCTCGCAGTCTAAGAGTGATAATTTTTTCTTTAGTCAGTTTTATAGATAAGGGAGTACTTTATGTGAATTCTAGTTTCGGTTTGAAAATGCTATGGATAAGCGGCGGAATGAAACTCGTAGATTAAACCATGAGTCCAATTCAAGCCTGCCAATTACTGTTTCAGAGTGGTTCATTGAAGATGATGCTACTGATTTGTTTACAAGAGCTATTTTTTATAAACTTCAAGATGAGATTATTTCTTCTTGTTTGAATATGCAAATCAAGAAAATGAGTGAAGAAATTGACGGCATTACTTGTTTGGAAATCAGAGATGTTAAAGTGAAAGATAAAATCTTTAAGGTAATTGTATGATATTTCATTAATTACATAGTATACTCTGTGTTGGTGATTATTACATTTGATTAAATTTTGCAGGTGAGTGTCAGCTATGATCATGATGTGTGTTCATGCAATAAGTTTTTTATGTGTGGTATTTCTGTGGTTTAAAACAAATTGGATTAGTTAAATTCCCCAAAAGTATGGTTTTCAATCGTTGGATGAAAATTGCTGAAAGTGGCAGTTCTTCAGTGTCTTTTGTTATTTCCGAAGATCATATTAAAATGCAAAAGGTTGCAGTCAAAGTTAGTCATATCAGGTTTGAATTTCGTAAAGTGGTTAACAAAGCTGGTACAGATTTAGATAAGCTGGATCATGTTCATTGGATAGTAAAGCAATTAAGTACTGATATGGATGATGGTGATGGTAGTGGAGGTGTTATGTCGAAAGCAAAGTTTATGGCAAATGTAGTTGGTCAGAAGCTGACACAAGATGTCAAGGTTAAAGTACAAAACATATGTAAAAATAAAGGGTCAGCCTTGAAGAGATATATCAGTCTAAATGAGAAGGCAATGAATAATGTAAATAAGAAGCCTCGGAAGGGTAAACAATGCAAAGCAACTGCTCATGACTACATGAAATGTCCACGAAAAAGAGAAAAGAAGTACAGTTCATGCAACTAGTATTCCGGATTATTTTTCCCTTCAAGGATTATGTCCTCTACCAAACTGCATTTTAAGTTAAAGGTTTTTATTTTTGTACTTATGTTTTCATGGTTTTCTAAAAATATCTTTTGATTTTGCGACTGCCTGATATTCTTAGAGTAACCAATGATTTCACCTTCTAGGAATACCGAAAAAGAAATAGTTGCATATGTATTCTAAAATTCAAAATACAAATACAAAGACATGAATTTTGCAAGTCATTATATTTGATGTGAAGATAATAATCAATAGAAGTATAGTTTAAAACTCATACGATGATTTTCCTAAAAATTTTGGAACAATAATTCTGAATTTTGTCATGCAAATATTCTAATATTTTGGATTAGCTATTGTTGTAATCTTGTGGCTTCTTGAGTTCAGTTTCCTCAATGTTACTATTACGCGTCTCACACTCTTATATCTTTAATAAATTAGAAAATTGATATTTAAGTACCAAACCATCTCAAGGAGCTTCTTGTGTATGTATTTTTAATATTTTTCATAAAAGTTACAATTTGAAAACATTTATTTAATTAGATGAAAAATATATTAAAAGTTTGGTCAACTATGGGGTTTTACTATTTGCACCACTTTTACTAAATATATTGATTTTTCTCAAATAGTTAACTCAATTGACACACCGTCTTTGCGTGCACGATCTACAGAGTGTCTAGAATAAAATTACTCAAAAATATATTTTTAGGAAGTGCAATAAAAAACCGGAGATAGCAGTTTTTAGGCAGTAAGCATTTTTGGTGATTACTCTTTGCATGACCTTGACTCCGATATTTTTGTTAAATCTAAAATTTAACATTTTAAGTTCAAATTTTAAAGAGGTCTTCCTCTCTATATAGGTCATCAACTGTTCATGTTTCATAGGTTTTAAAAAAAATTGAGGGCCATGTTTATTCCCCTGTCAGTACCACGTAACAGTTTGGCTTTCTCGACATTGTTCACTAAAACGGACTTTTCTCCGAAACCGTAAATCACCTTGACACGATCTTTATATATTTACAAACTACGAAAGAAGTTTTTTACAGTTACGGCAAGTGGAATTCAAAATTACAAGTTTTACATTTCGTAAAGCCCTAAACGCACACAAACATAACAACGGGTATATGCGTAACGATTCCCGAGTTTACTACGTGTTGGTTTTCTTAGTGTATGTGTTGGTGTTGGTTTTCTTGGGAATGTTTTTTATGGTATTTTTGGAGATTTGGAACTCTTGCATCAAAATTGTGATGGTGGTAAATATCACAAGAAATTTCTTTCGACAACAAAAGACAGTTCATAATTTGTCAATCTTGGAAAAGCAATTCAGAAACAATAGAAATAAGCCTAAAAGATTTTTAAGAATTTCCGTGGATACATTGTTTCAAATTATCGACAATAACTTATAATAGAGGTAAAAAGATTGAACAGAAACTCGCCTTTCTTCTCATTAATCGAAACTGTTTCAAGTTATCGACAATAACTTCTAATAGAGGTAAAAAGATTGAACAAAAACTCGCCTTTCTTCTCATTAATCGAAACTGTTACTATTAGAAACCTTAGCGAAAAAGACATAAACAACTCGATTCCATGAAAGTTTAGATGAATCTTCGATCTCATTAATCACAGATTTTATATCTGAAACTATAATATTAGGTGGTATGTTTTCATAAACCTAATTTTCACATAATATTTTCTAGATAAATAATAAAATTGAAAAATTAAAGTAACATAATTGAAGTCTTAAAACCAATCGTCAGAGTATGAACTAAGCGAATCAATTATTCAAACCACAAGATTTTTCTTGTCATTACGCAATCGTTGCGAGCATAAAATTTTTTTTATCAAACCAAGGGGGAAATAGTTCCAAATAGTTGATGCAAGTCCTCCAAAGTTGTTGTTGTCATTCAGAAAGCAACCACGCCCAAAAATCCTCGCCCATTCCCTAATAACATTTCACACGGGAATTATTAATTTAATTATGAGGTAAAAGTAAAATTGTATAGATATTTGTAGTTTAAAATTTGAAATGCTAAGCTACTACTGTAAGCTAGGATAATACCTGCTGATCATCATTAGACTGATGATTTCCTTTCGATTCAAAATGGGGAGTCCCAGTGTTGCATCCATTATCATGATACTATAATATTTGTCATATACAGGATTAATTAGTTTAGCATTGAAGATGAAAAGCTAAGAGACTCATGTTCAATTTTAACACCTGGTATTGTAATTTCTTAATTCCATTTAACATGAAACATATATCAACATCTCATACTAGCGGAGTTATCAAGTTTAATGCTATGTATTTGTAAAATATTAGTAATTGCTTGTTTCACGTGAAATGACTTATGTTATGCAGCTATTCCTAAGTCTTAATGATATGAAATATGATGTTAACATGATATCAGATCCTGATATCCCTGGTTACTGGAGGACTCAAGCGAGTCCCTCCTACCCCAATATTCTCAATAACTATTGAAAAGATTGATATTGTACTTTGGTGTGCCCAAAAATGGGACGAGATCCCGACTGGGATCCCCACTTAGTAATTGAAAATCGTAAGAATTTTCGTAATTAAAATTGCTGACTTTTAAAAAGGTAAAATTTTGAATTCGGAAATTGATGATTTTGTGCAAAGTAAAAATTTTAAATTTTATAAAATTACAAACTTTAACTACGAAGATTACAAGTTCTCATAATTCTCATTTTAAGAAGTTCTTATTTGAGCAATATATATATATATATATTGAGAATATTTGAGCAAGATATCCTCACTTGTCCATGCATCAATATATTTTGATATCTGAATAATTTTTCATATGTTAAGTCTATACCTCATCAAGGTCTGTGTTCACCTTTTCAGCATTTGGCATATCTTTTTCTTCCAGAAAGGTATCTCCAAAATCAAAATTGTTTCCAACGTAGTAGTCTTGATATTTGTTCTACATGTGATAACACGTAAAGGAGAAAGATGAAGATAATCATGCAGAAATATATTGATATCTAAATAATTTTGCAAATATTAAGTCAGTTCCTCATCAAGGTTTGTGGGCACCTTGTCAGCATTTGGCATGTCTTTGTTTACCAGAAAGGCACCTCCAAAATCATAATTGTTTCCGACGTCGTAGTCTTGATTTTTGTTCTACAAGCGATGACACGTAAAAGAGAAAGATGAAGATATTCATGCACACTTGTAGAAATTTTAAATTCTAAGACAAGATGTATAGAAGAGAAAGAGCAGAACATAAATTTATGTTAATTTTACCTCAGCATCAGTTGATTCGTTTTTCTGCTCAGGGACAACAGAATCGATTTGAGGATATGCAAAATCTCTCTGTGAAACAAATGTACTATAAATTTAAAAGTCTTTTAATATATTGTTCTGGTTAAATTTGAAGATGAGAAGCTATTTCTGAGACACTCCTCAAATAAACAATTAGTCCTCTGTGTATTTGCAGCAATGTATCAATATCTAAATAATTACCTCATCAGGGCTTATGTGCGCCTTGTCAGCATTTTGCATGTCTTTGTTTAGAAAGGCATCTCCAAAATTAAAACTGTTTCCGATGTAGTAGTCCTGATTGTTGTTCTACATGCGATAACACGTGAAGGAGAAATATGTACATAATCATGCAGAATATATCAATATCTAAATAATTCTACATATATTAAGTATATACCTCATCAAGGTCTGTTTGCACATTGTCAGCATTTGGCAAGTCTTTGTTAACCAGAAAGGCATCTCCAAAATCAAAATTGTTTCGTATGTAGAACTCTTGATTTTTATTCTACATGTGATAACACGTAAAGGAGAAAGATGAAAATAATTAGGCATATTTTGAAATTTAAATTGTAAACCTTAAGTTGTTTAGCAGAGACAGAGTAGAACATGAATTTATGTAAACTTAATATACCAAATCAGTTGACTGATAGGTACTTCCATAAACGGAAACGTTAATTTGATCAGCAGATCTGTATTGTTGCTCAGGGACAACATTATCAAATGTAGGAGATGCGAAATTTCTCTGTGAAGCAAATGTATTGTAAACTTCAAGTGCACCGCCAGTATAGTAGTTTTGTGGCTGTGTTTGTTTAGAAAAGCCATTCTGATTCATGTGAATCGGAGCCAAAGTTTGGACAGAATTAAATCCACTGCTAATCTTGTCACTGCTAGAAAATTCGGGTGTTTGTGGCTGGTACATCAGACTGGGATATGTACCGTTTGTTAGTCCACTTGGAGGAAAACCTGTAGCATTACAAATCAAATAGTTTTCACCCAAGCTCATTCATGTTAACAAATGCCTGACAGAATCGTGTCAACTGTTTAATTACCTGGACTGGTTAGTAGCTTAGATTGTCCGTAACCTAGTAGTTCCTTATGGCTGAGAAACGATGAGGACCACCTTTTCCCATTTTGGAGTGTTTTAAACAAGTCTGGATTTTGTTCTGCTTCAGACTGTTTCTCTTGGTCGATTCGGTACTTCTGCCAATATTAGAATAAAGAAGACATTAGAACAGCAAAATTAGAAATTCTCGTCACACAGAAGAAAAGGAGAAAAGAGGGGGAGGAACTAACTTGCAAGTGACTGGCTACTTGTTCCCTCCTCAGTCCAGGCACATTCATTACGGTAACAATGTTCCTCGGAATAGATCCTACAACAAAAATTCATCGCGGACAATTCAAGTATGTGAGACATAATCGACATCATTAAACTGTAGTGAAAGACATGTTAAAATGTAACATCTTACCTTGAGGCCCTAGATGCTGCACAGCTCTTACAAACTTGTCATGGAGAAAAGGTGTCCAATTAAGCTTGTTCTTTTTTGTTAGAAGAGCTTTGTCTTTCGGAACTCTGTTTTTGCCATGATTATGATCTTCATTATCAGTTATCTGAAGCTTTGGCTTCGATTTCTTTTCATATAACTTATTACCAGTGTCATCTTCATTGTCCTTAGCAGAACTATCATCAGATATTAAGTTTTTCCCTTTAGCTAGATTCTTTTTCCATTGGTTCACAAAATCCCATATTGATTTCAAGTCTTCTGTAGTAATGGGCTTAACTACGAAAAGGGAAGCTCCACTCTGACTTCCCTCGCATAGATTACTAGCTTCTCTGTCACCTGACATCACTAACAATAAAATTTCAAGAGTTTGATTAGTCTGTTGGTGAAGATCATTGAGGGAACTGTACAACTAAAATTGAGGAAAAAAACAATCAAAAAGATTGATACTAATCATCTGAAAAACTGATCTAAAAACCGAGCAACCGCCTTCTTAATATCGTTTACTATTGCATGAAAAATTTATTATGCGCTTCAAAAAAATTGCGGTAATAAAAAAAATACCTAACATAGCACTAGATAAAACTATTTTTCATAAAGCGCGGTTATATATTAATGAAATTTAAATTCAGTTATAGTGATACTCACATACAACCGGTAATTGAAAATCTTGATGAATCCATCTTTGTAGTTCAAACCCATCCATGCCTGGCATGTGGACATCAGATACCACCAGATCAAACTTAATGACTCCAGTCCGTAGGATGCGCAAAGCATCCAGAGGATCCTTGGCAGTCAATACTATGAGAAAACAAAACAAGAAAATATTAGACGCAACATCTGTTAAGTAACGAGCTCATTTAAAATCTAAAGATGTTAGAAAAAGGCATCTGATACTATATTCTAGAAAGATCAGTATGCCACATCAAAAGATTTGAGATGGTAATTTAAAAATCAGTCAAAATGAACCAAATCTTCTGCAATTTTTTTTATAATTTCCTCTTGTTTTTAACTCGTACAATTAAAATATGAATTATTAGCAGATTTTATAAACAAGAAATGAATAGAGTTTATATACATACCTCGATAGGCGCATCCCTTTAGCAAACTAGCAATAAGAGATAAGCAAGTTCTATCATCGTCCACCACCAAAATGGTCACCATTTTTTCCTTAGTACTTCCATTGTTACAGCCATTGTTTTGATTATTTAACTTAGAAATCTCCATATCTCACAGTCGAAATGAATTGAAATGTATATGCAATAGCGATGGGACCAAAATTTCGAGACTGTAAAGGCTAATATACAGATGTAAGTGTAATTTATCCAATGTGCCTAAATATATACCGCTTAGGGGATCTAGCTAGGGGCATTTAGGACATGACCAGCATTGTTCTAAATTATAATTAAATTGACTTTTTTTATATAATATGTTCCTTAAAAGTTAAGGAGTAGGTCATAATTTCTCTATAAAGTAAAATATTATTGGGTTCGAACTTGCATTATAATAAAAATAGTATTTTATCATTATTTGAAATTGGATATGAATTTTAGAAAATGACACGTAAGTTAAAGTTTATCGTTTTTATGATTTTAAAATTGACTAACATAGACAAAATTCATATGTTCTGCTGGTACAGAAATTCATGACTATAAAAATACAAAATATACACAAAATTATTAAACTAAAAATATAGCATTCGCATACTCAACCTAATAACGGTGAAGTATGGGCTCGGCTTAATTGGTAAAATTTGGGCAAAATTGTTACTTGTTATCCTCCGGCGTATTGGCTGTGTGGGCAACTGACCCCACTGAAATTTGAAAAACAGAAATTTTGAATGTTCGAATTTAATTAGGAAAAAAGTTATAATAAATAAGTTTTACCTTTACTCCTTTGAAAATATAGATTTATAGTAATAAATTGTTATTTGACCCCATACCATTGTGCATTATGGTAGAATTGGTTCATTATAAATATTTTGTTAATATTTCTAAAATATTTTCTACATTCATCTTGGTCTTTACAAAATTTTTGAACTTGTGGCTCGAATTTCTAGCTACGCCAGTGGTTATGCTCAAGGTTGTACTCTTAACGAACAATTGTAGTTATTGTAAATGGAAAGTGAAAGATTAAAAAAATTCGTTTAGTGTAATAAATCGGGGTTTAAAATAAATTTTAATTTTTTTAATCAAGAAAATATTTATTGATAATTCTTTTTTCATATGAATTCTTTTTTCCTATTGATTTCGTGAAATGAAATTTGGATAAAGCTAAATTTCCAATAGTTGAGTTTTCGATATAAACAGGTGGAGGGTTAAAGATAAAGACAAGAGCACCTTCATTTTTCTTATAGAATAATCTCAAATTCATTATGTCATTTAATAGATGAGCAATACCTTTTTAACAATACCTTTTTATTAAAAAAAGTTATAAAAAGATGTTCAAACAATATCTTCTTAAAAATACTAAAATAAATATTAGATTGAATATATAAGTGTGATATGTATGGATTAGCTGAATCGAAGTTCTGTCCGCTTTTGGTTGACTATAAATTTCAAAGAATATTTGGTTCGAGGACCCACAAAAAAATACGATTTACGTTAATTAGTCCAAAACAATTAGCAAAAAAAGGTTATAAGCATTTCTAGTTCCTTGACAAGAAAAGGTTTAAAATGTTGCTCAGGTTCAAATCTCTTCAAAATATATTAAAGGAAATAAAAAAAAGAGAACTGAAATTCACACTATATATATATATATACACGATAATTTTCAAATACAAACCAATTTTAGAATAAAAATTACAAACTAGTGATTGATATAGGTATAAGTAGTGATTATAAACTAGAGAAAATATAATATTTTAGCTAGTGTATTACTTCATTAGATGTAAAAATATATTGTGTTGATTATGTTGGGACTCCATAAAATAGTATTTTAGTGAGGTTATTATTTTATGGATTACAATTTATTTGAGGTTCACATATATATATATATAAATATATATATATATATATATATATATATATATATGATAGTGCTCTAAAGAGAACTTCTGAAACTGAAAACCGTAAGAATTTTCGTAATTAAAATTGCTGACTTTTAAAAAGGTAAAATTTTGAATTCGAAAATTGATGATTTTGTGCAAAGTAAAAATTTTAAATTTTATAAAATTACAAACTTTAGCTACGAAGATTACAAGTTCTCATAATTCTCATTTTAAGAAGTTCTTATTTGAGAAATATATATATATATATATGTATGTATATAAGCAATTGTTGAAATGAAAATAATTCTTATTATATAAGTAGAATGAAATCACAGCCATTTATTTTTTTCCCAAAGATTCATCCGATCCGTTTATTTTGTTATTAATTCAAAACCTTGAAGACATTTATATGGTCTAATTAATTTCAAGGTCACCATTTATTTCTATTATTTCTCTCTATACTATTTCTCTCTCTAAGTTTTCTCTATCAATTTCCGCATCCCGTACATTCTCTATCTTTCTTCAATTTTTCTTTTTCGTGATTATCACTAAGCTCACTAAGTTCATATCTTGTTTCTTTTCATTTTTTGTAATCGATTGATTTCGTAGGTATTCTAAAGCACGATTACTTCAGATTTGTTGAAAATTTCTATGAATTAAGGTAATTACTTGCGTTTTAAACTCTTTTTATGTGTTTCATACCTTTCAGTTGATTTAGTAGTTTAAATGTAAAATTTAATAGTTACTTTCACTGATTATTCGACTATTATTAGTGATTATGTGTTGTGAGCTAACTTTGATTGTAGTGCGTTTGTAGTTTTATTTCTTATGTATTTTGAATTTGTAAGTTATTATTGGTATTTTTTTAGTGATTATAATTTTATGTGAATCAATGTCATTTGCTTATGTCTTAAGCCTTAACTGATTATTTGACTACGATTAGTGATAATGTAGTTATTAATTAATTTTACATGTGGTACATTTGTTATCATTGATGTTGCTTTTTTATTTGTAATTGTAAACAAGTGTATTGTTAGTGATTGTTGGTTAATTATGCTATATTAATATATTTTAGTTTGTTATGACTGAATTTTTTATATGTTTTTAGGTTCCAGTTGCGGTGATTCGTCTCATATTAGCCGTTTAGTAGGTGATTATGTATCTAATGGCGGTAACAGTTTATCTGAAAGTGAGATTTCTGTTTCGCGTTTTAATATTTCACATGGTGGTCATAAGTATTACATTCCAAAGTATAGTGGTGATATTTCTAAACCAGAGGTTAATCAGAGTTTTGATAGTTTGGAAAAAGGTATTGAATTTTACAAGGAATATGGGATGTTGTCTAGATTTAATGTGAGGTTGAATATTGAAATGAAAGATGATAGGGATGAAATAATTTTGAGAAAATATATTATTTATGGGAGAGCTGGTTTTAATGATCTGCCTAGAAATTTAGATGAAAGTTCTAGTAAAATTGTTAAGCGTAGGAGGACTGTTTCAGGGAGGTGCGGATGTAAAGCAATATGTGTTTTCAAATGTATTGGTCCGACAAGTATGTTATTGCTGTGTTTGAGGAAAAACACAATCATCCGTTAGCTTCTGAAGAGGGTCTTCAATTTTTGAAAGCAAATAGAGAAATGACTAATCGTATGCGCTAACATGTTGTTGATACTGCTAAAGTGAATATTGGTACTAGTAAATCTTTTACTTTGATGAAGGAACAGGTTGGTGGTTATGGCAATATTGGTGCTTCGGTACATGATTTTCAGAATTTTAATAGAGATTTAAGGTGTTATGTTGGTGAGGCTGATGCACAGATATTGCTGGAAAAGTTTAAAGTTTTACATGAGACATGTGAATCATTTTATTATACATATGATGTTGATTGTGAGGGTTATTTAACGAATCTTTTTTGGGCTGATGCTACTGCTAGAAGAAATTATGAATTAAATGGAGATGTTGTATCCTTTGATGCTACATTTAATACAAATCGGTATATTTTCTACCATTATAGGTTTTTTTTTAAATTGTATGATTCTTTTTGACCATTTTGTGTTTATTTTAACAGGTATAACATGATCTTTGCTCCTTTTACCGGTGTGGATAAACATGATCTATGTGTCACATTTGCTGCATGTCTTCTTGTTAAGAAGGATAAGAGTCATTATACATGGGCGTTTCAGCATTTTTTGAAGCAATAAAGCATAATCATATTCTTATGGTTCTGACTAGTGTCATGCAATGAAAGCTGCTGTTCCTGAAGTTTTTAAAGCAACCAATGAATATCCTGCCACTAAGCATCGTTTATGCATGTGGCATATAATCCAGAAATCCCCTCTTAAGGTATGTTAGATGATAATTTTTAAATTTATTTTTTTTATTTTGGTTATTTATTGCATTTGGTTGTTACTGTTTTTGTTAGATTGATTTATATTTTTTAACCAATACCATCTTCTTTGAAAATGATCACTGATTTCGCTTCTATAATATTATTTGTTGGTAATATTGATTTTCTTTGTTTGGCTTTTTTGGCTTCTTTTATTTATCGTTTTTAAGTTGTTGAAGTGATTTCAATGTTTGATTTTTGTATTTGCTGTAATTTATTTGTCAGCTTGACAATCGATTGTGTAAGGAAACTGACTTTATGGAGAAGATGAAGAAATTTATCTGGTCTTCAACTATTGAGCCTGATGAGTTTAAATCAGGGTGGTTATCAGTTATGAAAGAGTTTAAACTTGAATGGAACAAGGGGTTAGGAAAAATGTATTCGCTTAGAAAGTCTTGGATTCCTGCGTATTTTTGAGGTGAACCTGTGTTTGGGTAAATGAGAACTACCTCGCGGTCTAAGAGTGAGAATTTTTTCTTTAGTCAGTTTTATAGATAAGGGAGTACTTTATGTGAATTCTGGTTTCGGTTTGAAAATGCTATGGATAAGCGGCGGAATGAAACTCGTAGATTAAACCATGAGTCCAATTCAAGCCTGCCAATTACTGTTTCAGAGTGGTTCATTGAAGATGATGCTACTGATTTGTTTACAAGAGCTATTTTTTATAAACTTCAAGATGAGATTATTTCTTCTTGTTTGAATATGCAAATCAAGAAAATGAGTGAAGAAATTGACGGCATTACTTGTTTGGAAATCAGAGATGTTAAAGTGAAAGATAAAATCTTTAAGGTAATTGTATGATATTTCATTAATTACATAGTATACTCTGTGTTGGTGATTATTACATTTGATTAAATTTTGCAGGTGAGTGTCAGCTATGATCATGATGTGTGTTCATGCAATAAGTTTTTTATGTGTGGTATTTATGTGGTTTAAAACAAACTGGATTAGTTAAATTCCCCAAAAGTATGGTTTTCAATCGTTGGATGAAAATTGCTGAAAGTGGCAGTTCTTCAGTGTCTTTTGTTATTTCCGAAGATCATCTTAAAATACAAAAGGTTGCCGTCAAAGTTAGTCATATCAGGTTTGAATTCCGTAAAGTGGTTAACAAAGCTGGTACAGATTTAGATAAGCTGGATCATGTTCATTGGACAGTAAAGCAATTAAGTACTGATATGGATGATGGTGATGGTAGTGGAGGTGTTATGTCGAAAGCAGAGTTTATGGCAAATGTAGTTGGTCAGAAGCTGACACAAGATGTCAAGGTTAAAGTACAAAACATATGTAAAAATAAAGGGTCAGCCTTGAAGAGATATATCAGTCTAAATGAGAAGGCAATGAATAATGTAAATAAGAAGCCTCGGAAGGGTAAACAATGCAAAGCAACTGCTCATGACTACATGAAATGTCCACGAAAAAGAGAAAAGAAGTACAGTTCATGCAACTAGTATTCCGGATTATTTTTCCCTTCAAGGATTATGTCCTCTACCAAACTGCATTTTAAGTTAAAGGTTTTTATTTTTGTACTTATGTTTTCATGGTTTTCTAAAAATATCTTTTGATTTTGCGACTGCCTGATATTCTTAGAGTAACCAATGATTTCACCTTCTAGGAATACCGAAAAAGAAATAGTTGCATATGTATTCTAAAATTCAAAATACAAATACAAAGACATGAATTTTGCAAGTCATTATATTTGATGTGAAGATAATAATCAATAGAAGTATAGTTTAAAACTCATACGATGATTTTCCTAAAAATTTTGGAACAATAATTCTGAATTTTGTCATGCAAATATTCTAATATTTTGGATTAGCTATTGTTGTAATCTTGTGGCTTCTTGAGTTCAGTTTCCTCAATGTTACTATTACGCGTCTCACACTCTTATATCTTTAATAAATTAGAAAATTGATATTTAAGTACCAAACCATCTCAAGGAGCTTCTTGTGTATGTATTTTTAATATTTTTCATAAAAGTTACAATTTGAAAACATTTATTTAATTAGATGAAAAATATATTAAAAGTTTGGTCAACTATGGGGTTTTACTATTTGCACCACTTTTACTAAATATATTGATTTTTCTCAAATAGTTAACTCAATTGACACACCGTCTTTGCGTGCACGATCTACAGAGTGTCTAGAATAAAATTACTCAAAAATATATTTTTAGGAAGTGCAATAAAAAACCGGAGATAGCAGTTTTTAGGCAGTAAGCATTTTTGGTGATTACTCTTTGCATGACCTTGACTCCGATATTTTTGTTAAATCTAAAATTTAACATTTTAAGTTCAAATTTTAAAGAGGTCTTCCTCTCTATATAGGTCATCAACTGTTCATGTTTCATAGGTTTTAAAAAAAATTGAGGGCCATGTTTATTCCCCTGTCAGTACCACGTAACAGTTTGGCTTTCTCGACATTGTTCACTAAAACGGACTTTTCTCCGAAACCGTAAATCACCTTGACACGATCTTTATATATTTACAAACTACGAAAGAAGTTTTTTACAGTTACGGCAAGTGGAATTCAAAATTACAAGTTTTACATTTCGTAAAGCCCTAAACGCACACAAACATAACAACGGGTATATGCGTAACGATTCCCGAGTTTACTACGTGTTGGTTTTCTTAGTGTATGTGTTGGTGTTGGTTTTCTTGGGAATGTTTTTTATGGTATTTTTGGAGATTTGGAACTCTTGCATCAAAATTGTGATGGTGGTAAATATCACAAGAAATTTCTTTCGACAACAAAAGACAGTTCATAATTTGTCAATCTTGGAAAAGCAATTCAGAAACAATAGAAATAAGCCTAAAAGATTTTTAAGAATTTCCGTGGATACATTGTTTCAAATTATCGACAATAACTTATAATAGAGGTAAAAAGATTGAACAGAAACTCGCCTTTCTTCTCATTAATCGAAACTGTTTCAAGTTATCGACAATAACTTCTAATAGAGGTAAAAAGATTGAACAAAAACTCGCCTTTCTTCTCATTAATCGAAACTGTTACTATTAGAAACCTTAGCGAAAAAGACATAAACAACTCGATTCCATGAAAGTTTAGATGAATCTTCGATCTCATTAATCACAGATTTTATATCTGAAACTATAATATTAGGTGGTATGTTTTCATAAACCTAATTTTCACATAATATTTTCTAGATAAATAATAAAATTGAAAAATTAAAGTAACATAATTGAAGTCTTAAAACCAATCGTCAGAGTATGAACTAAGCGAATCAATTATTCAAACCACAAGATTTTTCTTGTCATTACGCAATCGTTGCGAGCATAAAATTTTTTTTATCAAACCAAGGGGGAAATAGTTCCAAATAGTTGATGCAAGTCCTCCAAAGTTGTTGTTGTCATTCAGAAAGCAACCACGCCCAAAAATCCTCGCCCATTCCCTAATAACATTTCACACGGGAATTATTAATTTAATTATGAGGTAAAAGTAAAATTGTATAGATATTTGTAGTTTAAAATTTGAAATGCTAAGCTACTACTGTAAGCTAGGATAATACCTGCTGATCATCATTAGACTGATGATTTCCTTTCGATTCAAAATAGGGAGTCCCAGTGTTGCATCCATTATCATGATACTATAATATTTGTCATATACAGGATTAATTAGTTTAGCATTGAAGATGAAAAGCTAAGAGACTCATGTTCAATTTTAACACCTGGTATTGTAATTTCTTAATTCCATTTAACATGAAACATATATCAACATCTCATACTAGCGGAGTTATCAAGTTTAATGCTATGTATTTGTAAAATATTAGTAATTGCTTGTTTCACGTGAAATGACTTATGTTATGCAGCTATTCCTAAGTCTTAATGATATGAAATATGATGTTAACATGATATCAGATCCTGATATCCCTGGTTACTGGAGGACTCAAGCGAGTCCCTCCTACCCCAATATTCTCAATAACTATTGAAAAGATTGATATTGTACTTTGGTGTGCCCAAAAATGGGACGAGATCCCGACTGGGATCCCCACTTAGTAATTGAAAATCGTAAGAATTTTCGTAATTAAAATTGCTGACTTTTAAAAAGGTAAAATTTTGAATTCGGAAATTGATGATTTTGTGCAAAGTAAAAATTTTAAATTTTATAAAATTACAAACTTTAACTACGAAGATTACAAGTTCTCATAATTCTCATTTTAAGAAGTTCTTATTTGAGCAATATATATATATATATATTGAGAATATTTGAGCAAGATATCCTCACTTGTCCATGCATCAATATATTTTGATATCTGAATAATTTTTCATATGTTAAGTCTATACCTCATCAAGGTCTGTGTTCACCTTTTCAGCATTTGGCATATCTTTTTCTTCCAGAAAGGTATCTCCAAAATCAAAATTGTTTCCAACGTAGTAGTCTTGATATTTGTTCTACATGTGATAACACGTAAAGGAGAAAGATGAAGATAATCATGCAGAAATATATTGATATCTAAATAATTTTGCAAATATTAAGTCAGTTCCTCATCAAGGTTTGTGGGCACCTTGTCAGCATTTGGCATGTCTTTGTTTACCAGAAAGGCACCTCCAAAATCATAATTGTTTCCGACGTCGTAGTCTTGATTTTTGTTCTACAAGCGATGACACGTAAAAGAGAAAGATGAAGATATTCATGCACACTTGTAGAAATTTTAAATTCTAAGACAAGATGTATAGAAGAGAAAGAGCAGAACATAAATTTATGTTAATTTTACCTCAGCATCAGTTGATTCGTTTTTCTGCTCAGGGACAACAGAATCGATTTGAGGATATGCAAAATCTCTCTGTGAAACAAATGTACTATAAATTTAAAAGTCTTTTAATATATTGTTCTGGTTAAATTTGAAGATGAGAAGCTATTTCTGAGACACTCCTCAAATAAACAATTAGTCCTCTGTGTATTTGCAGCAATGTATCAATATCTAAATAATTACCTCATCAGGGCTTATGTGCGCCTTGTCAGCATTTTGCATGTCTTTGTTTAGAAAGGCATCTCCAAAATTAAAACTGTTTCCGATGTAGTAGTCCTGATTGTTGTTCTACATGCGATAACACGTGAAGGAGAAATATGTACATAATCATGCAGAATATATCAATATCTAAATAATTCTACATATATTAAGTATATACCTCATCAAGGTCTGTTTGCACATTGTCAGCATTTGGCAAGTCTTTGTTAACCAGAAAGGCATCTCCAAAATCAAAATTGTTTCGTATGTAGAACTCTTGATTTTTATTCTACATGTGATAACACGTAAAGGAGAAAGATGAAAATAATTAGGCATATTTTGAAATTTAAATTGTAAACCTTAAGTTGTTTAGCAGAGACAGAGTAGAACATGAATTTATGTAAACTTAATATACCAAATCAGTTGACTGATAGGTACTTCCATAAACGGAAACGTTAATTTGATCAGCAGATCTGTATTGTTGCTCAGGGACAACATTATCAAATGTAGGAGATGCGAAATTTCTCTGTGAAGCAAATGTATTGTAAACTTCAAGTGCACCGCCAGTATAGTAGTTTTGTGGCTGTGTTTGTTTAGAAAAGCCATTCTGATTCATGTGAATCGGAGCCAAAGTTTGGACAGAATTAAATCCACTGCTAATCTTGTCACTGCTAGAAAATTCGGGTGTTTGTGGCTGGTACATCAGACTGGGATATGTACCGTTTGTTAGTCCACTTGGAGGAAAACCTGTAGCATTACAAATCAAATAGTTTTCACCCAAGCTCATTCATGTTAACAAATGCCTGACAGAATCGTGTCAACTGTTTAATTACCTGGACTGGTTAGTAGCTTAGATTGTCCGTAACCTAGTAGTTCCTTATGGCTGAGAAACGATGAGGACCACCTTTTCCCATTTTGGAGTGTTTTAAACAAGTCTGGATTTTGTTCTGCTTCAGACTGTTTCTCTTGGTCGATTCGGTACTTCTGCCAATATTAGAATAAAGAAGACATTAGAACAGCAAAATTAGAAATTCTCGTCACACAGAAGAAAAGGAGAAAAGAGGGGGAGGAACTAACTTGCAAGTGACTGGCTACTTGTTCCCTCCTCAGTCCAGGCACATTCATTACGGTAACAATGTTCCTCGGAATAGATCCTACAACAAAAATTCATCGCGGACAATTCAAGTATGTGAGACATAATCGACATCATTAAACTGTAGTGAAAGACATGTTAAAATGTAACATCTTACCTTGAGGCCCTAGATGCTGCACAGCTCTTACAAACTTGTCATGGAGAAAAGGTGTCCAATTAAGCTTGTTCTTTTTTGTTAGAAGAGCTTTGTCTTTCGGAACTCTGTTTTTGCCATGATTATGATCTTCATTATCAGTTATCTGAAGCTTTGGCTTCGATTTCTTTTCATATAACTTATTACCAGTGTCATCTTCATTGTCCTTAGCAGAACTATCATCAGATATTAAGTTTTTCCCTTTAGCTAGATTCTTTTTCCATTGGTTCACAAAATCCCATATTGATTTCAAGTCTTCTGTAGTAATGGGCTTAACTACGAAAAGGGAAGCTCCACTCTGACTTCCCTCGCATAGATTACTAGCTTCTCTGTCACCTGACATCACTAACAATAAAATTTCAAGAGTTTGATTAGTCTGTTGGTGAAGATCATTGAGGGAACTGTACAACTAAAATTGAGGAAAAAAACAATCAAAAAGATTGATACTAATCATCTGAAAAACTGATCTAAAAACCGAGCAACCGCCTTCTTAATATCGTTTACTATTGCATGAAAAATTTATTATGCGCTTCAAAAAAATTGCGGTAATAAAAAAAATACCTAACATAGCACTAGATAAAACTATTTTTCATAAAGCGCGGTTATATATTAATGAAATTTAAATTCAGTTATAGTGATACTCACATACAACCGGTAATTGAAAATCTTGATGAATCCATCTTTGTAGTTCAAACCCATCCATGCCTGGCATGTGGACATCAGATACCACCAGATCAAACTTAATGACTCCAGTCCGTAGGATGCGCAAAGCATCCAGAGGATCCTTGGCAGTCAATACTATGAGAAAACAAAACAAGAAAATATTAGACGCAACATCTGTTAAGTAACGAGCTCATTTAAAATCTAAAGATGTTAGAAAAAGGCATCTGATACTATATTCTAGAAAGATCAGTATGCCACATCAAAAGATTTGAGATGGTAATTTAAAAATCAGTCAAAATGAACCAAATCTTCTGCAATTTTTTTTATAATTTCCTCTTGTTTTTAACTCGTACAATTAAAATATGAATTATTAGCAGATTTTATAAACAAGAAATGAATAGAGTTTATATACATACCTCGATAGGCGCATCCCTTTAGCAAACTAGCAATAAGAGATAAGCAAGTTCTATCATCGTCCACCACCAAAATGGTCACCATTTTTTCCTTAGTACTTCCATTGTTACAGCCATTGTTTTGATTATTTAACTTAGAAATCTCCATATCTCACAGTCGAAATGAATTGAAATGTATATGCAATAGCGATGGGACCAAAATTTCGAGACTGTATAGGCTAATATACAGATGTAAGTGTAATTTATCCAATGTGCCTAAATATATACCGCTTAGGGGATCTAGCTAGGGGCATTTAGGACATGACCAGCATTGTTCTAAATTATAATTAAATTGACTTTTTTTATATAATATGTTCCTTAAAAGTTAAGGAGTAGGTCATAATTTCTCGATAAAGTAAAATATTATTGGGTTCGAACTTGCATTATAATAAAAATAGAATTTTATCATTATTTGAAATTGGATATGAATTTTAGAAAATGACACGTAAGTTAAAGTTTATCGTTTTTATGATTTTAAAATTGACTAACATAGACAAAATTCATATGTTCTGCTGGTACAGAAATTCATGACTATAAAAATACAAAATATACACAAAATTATTAAACTAAAAATATAGCATTCGCATACTCAACCTAATAACGGTGAAGTATGGGCTCGGCTTAATTGGTAAAATTTGGGCAAAATTGTTACTTGTTATCCTCCGGCGTATTGGCTGTGTGGGCAACTGACCCCACTGAAATTTGAAAAACAGAAATTTTGAATGTTCGAATTTAATTAGGAAAAAAGTTATAATAAATAAGTTTTACCTTTACTCCTTTGAAAATATAGATTTATAGTAATAAATTGTTATTTGACCCCATACCATTGTGCATTATGGTAGAATTGGTTCATTATAAATATTTTGTTAATATTTCTAAAATATTTTCTACATTCATCTTGGTCTTTACAAAATTTTTGAACTTGTGGCTCGAATTTCTAGCTACGCCAGTGGTTATGCTCAAGGTTGTACTCTTAACGAACAATTGTAGTTATTGTAAATGGAAAGTGAAAGATTAAAAAAATTCGTTTAGTGTAATAAATCGGGGTTTAAAATAAATTTTAATTTTTTTAATCAAGAAAATATTTATTGATAATTCTTTTTTCATATGAATTCTTTTTTCCTATTGATTTCGTGAAATGAAATTTGGATAAAGCTAAATTTCCAATAGTTGAGTTTTCGATATAAACAGGTGGAGGGTTAAAGATAAAGACAAGAGCACCTTCATTTTTCTTATAGAATAATCTCAAATTCATTATGTCATTTAATAGATGAGCAATACCTTTTTAACAATACCTTTTTATTAAAAAAAGTTATAAAAAGATGTTCAAACAATATCTTCTTAAAATACTAAAATAAATATTAGATTGAATATATAAGTGTGATATGTATGGATTAGCTGAATCGAAGTTCTGTCCGCTTTTGGTTGACTATAAATTTCAAAGAATATTTGGTTCGAGGACCCACAAAAAAATACGATTTACGTTAATTAGTCCAAAACAATTAGCAAAAAAAGGTTATAAGCATTTCTAGTTCCTTGACAAGAAAAGGTTTAAAATGTTGCTCAGGTTCAAATCTCTTCAAAATATATTAAAGGAAATAAAAAAAAGAGAACTGAAATTCACACTATATATATATATACACGATAATTTTCAAATACAAACCAATTTTAGAATAAAAATTACAAACTAGTGATTGATATAGGTATAAGTAGTGATTATAAACTAGAGAAAATATAATATTTTAGCTAGTGTATTACTTCATTAGATGTAAAAATATATTGTGTTGATTATGTTGGGACTCCATAAAATAGTATTTTAGTGAGGTTATTATTTTATGGATTACAATTTATTTGAGGTTCACATATATATATATATATAAATATATATATATATATATATATATATATATGATAGTGCTCTAAAGAGAACTTCTGAAACTGAAAACCGTAAGAATTTTCGTAATTAAAATTGCTGACTTTTAAAAAGGTAAAATTTTGAATTCGAAAATTGATGATTTTGTGCAAAGTAAAAATTTTAAATTTTATAAAATTACAAACTTTAGCTACGAAGATTACAAGTTCTCATAATTCTCATTTTAAGAAGTTCTTATTTGAGAAATATATATATATATATATGTATGTATATAAGCAATTGTTGAAATGAAAATAATTCTTATTATATAAGTAGAATGAAATCACAGCCATTTATTTTTTTCCCAAAGATTCATCCGATCCGTTTATTTTGTTATTAATTCAAAACCTTGAAGACATTTATATGGTCTAATTAATTTCAAGGTCACCATTTATTTCTATTATTTCTCTCTATACTATTTCTCTCTCTAAGTTTTCTCTATCAATTTCCGCATCCCGTACATTCTCTATCTTTCTTCAATTTTTCTTTTCGTGATTATCACTAAGCTCACTAAGTTCATATCTTGTTTCTTTTCATTTTTTGTAATCGATTGATTTCGTAGGTATTCTAAAGCACGATTACTTCAGATTTGTTGAAAATTTCTATGAATTAAGGTAATTACTTGCGTTTTAAACTCTTTTTATGTGTTTCATACCTTTCAGTTGATTTAGTAGTTTAAATGTAAAATTTAATAGTTACTTTCACTGATTATTCGACTATTATTAGTGATTATGTGTTGTGAGCTAACTTTGATTGTAGTGCGTTTGTAGTTTTATTTCTTATGTATTTTGAATTTGTAAGTTATTATTGGTATTTTTTTAGTGATTATAATTTTATGTGAATCAATGTCATTTGCTTATGTCTTAAGCCTTAACTGATTATTTGACTACGATTAGTGATAATGTAGTTATTAATTAATTTTACATGTGGTACATTTGTTATCATTGATGTTGCTTTTTTATTTGTAATTGTAAACAAGTGTATTGTTAGTGATTGTTGGTTAATTATGCTATATTAATATATTTTAGTTTGTTATGACTGAATTTTTTATATGTTTTTAGGTTCCAGTTGCGGTGATTCGTCTCATATTAGCCGTTTAGTAGGTGATTATGTATCTAATGGCGGTAACAGTTTATCTGAAAGTGAGATTTCTGTTTCGCGTTTTAATATTTCACATGGTGGTCATAAGTATTACATTCCAAAGTATAGTGGTGATATTTCTAAACCAGAGGTTAATCAGAGTTTTGATAGTTTGGAAAAAGGTATTGAATTTTACAAGGAATATGGGATGTTGTCTAGATTTAATGTGAGGTTGAATATTGAAATGAAAGATGATAGGGATGAAATAATTTTGAGAAAATATATTATTTGTGGGAGAGCTGGTTTTAATGATCTGCCTAGAAATTTAGATGAAAGTTCTAGTAAAATTGTTAAGCGTAGGAGGACTGTTTCAGGGAGGTGCGGATGTAAAGCAATATGTGTTTTCAAATGTATTGGTCCGACAAGTATGTTATTGCTGTGTTTGAGGAAAAACACAATCATCCGTTAGCTTCTGAAGAGGGTCTTCAATTTTTGAAAGCAAATAGAGAAATGACTAATCGTATGCGCTAACATGTTGTTGATACTGCTAAAGTGAATATTGGTACTAGTAAATCTTTTACTTTGATGAAGGAACAGGTTGGTGGTTATGGCAATATTGGTGCTTCGGTACATGATTTTCAGAATTTTAATAGAGATTTAAGGTGTTATGTTGGTGAGGCTGATGCACAGATATTGCTGGAAAAGTTTAAAGTTTTACATGAGACATGTGAATCATTTTATTATACATATGATGTTGATTGTGAGGGTTATTTAACGAATCTTTTTTGGGCTGATGCTACTGCTAGAAGAAATTATGAATTAAATGGAGATGTTGTATCCTTTGATGCTACATTTAATACAAATCGGTATATTTTCTACCATTATAGGTTTTTTTTAAATTGTATGATTCTTTTTGACCATTTTGTGTTTATTTTAACAGGTATAACATGATCTTTGCTCCTTTTACCGGTGTGGATAAACATGATCTATGTGTCACATTTGCTGCATGTCTTCTTGTTAAGAAGGATAAGAGTCATTATACATGGGCGTTTCAGCATTTTTTGAAGCAATAAAGCATAATCATATTCTTATGGTTCTGACTAGTGTCATGCAATGAAAGCTGCTGTTCCTGAAGTTTTTAAAGCAACCAATGAATATCCTGCCACTAAGCATCGTTTATGCATGTGGCATATAATCCAGAAATCCCCTCTTAAGGTATGTTAGATGATAATTTTTAAATTTATTTTTTTTATTTTGGTTATTTATTGCATTTGGTTGTTACTGTTTTTGTTAGATTGATTTATATTTTTTAACCAATACCATCTTCTTTGAAAATGATCACTGATTTCGCTTCTATAATATTATTTGTTGGTAATATTGATTTTCTTTGTTTGGCTTTTTTGGCTTCTTTTATTTATCATTTTTAAGTTGTTGAAGTGATTTCAATGTTTGATTTTTGTATTTGCTGTAATTTATTTGTCAGCTTGACAATCGATTGTGTAAGGAAACTGACTTTATGGAGAAGATGAAGAAATTTATCTGGTCTTCAACTATTGAGCCTGATGAGTTTAAATCAGGGTGGTTATCAGTTATGAAAGAGTTTAAACTTGAATGGAACAAGGGGTTAGGAAAAATGTATTCGCTTAGAAAGTCTTGGATTCCTGCGTATTTTTGAGGTGAACCTGTGTTTGGGTAAATGAGAACTACCTCGCGGTCTAAGAGTGAGAATTTTTTCTTTAGTCAGTTTTATAGATAAGGGAGTACTTTATGTGAATTCTGGTTTCGGTTTGAAAATGCTATGGATAAGCGGCGGAATGAAACTCGTAGATTAAACCATGAGTCCAATTCAAGCCTGCCAATTACTGTTTCAGAGTGGTTCATTGAAGATGATGCTACTGATTTGTTTACAAGAGCTATTTTTTATAAACTTCAAGATGAGATTATTTCTTCTTGTTTGAATATGCAAATCAAGAAAATGAGTGAAGAAATTGACGGCATTACTTGTTTGGAAATCAGAGATATTAAAGTGAAAGATAAAATCTTTAAGGTAATTGTATGATATTTCATTAATTATATAGTATACTCTGTGTTGGTGATTATTACATTTGATTAAATTTTGCAGGTGAGTGTCAGCTATGATCATGATGTGTGTTCATGCAATAAGTTTTTTATGTGTGGTATTTATGTGGTTTAAAACAAACTGGATTAGTTAAATTCCCCAAAAGTATGGTTTTCAATCGTTGGATGAAAATTGCTGAAAGTGGCAGTTCTTCAGTGTCTTTTGTTATTTCCGAAGATCATCTTAAAATACAAAAGGTTGCCGTCAAAGTTAGTCATATCAGGTTTGAATTCCGTAAAGTGGTTAACAAAGCTGGTACAGATTTAGATAAGCTGGATCATGTTCATTGGACAGTAAAGCAATTAAGTACTGATATGGATGATGGTGATGGTAGTGGAGGTGTTATGTCGAAAGCAGAGTTTATGGCAAATGTAGTTGGTCAGAAGCTGACATAAGATGTCAAGGTTAAAGTACCAAACATATGTAAAATAAAGGGTCAGCCTTGAAGAGATATATCAGTCTAAAAGAGAAGGCAATGAATAATGCAAATAAGAAGCCTCAGAAGGGTAAACAATGCAAAGCAACTGCTCATAACTATATGAAATGTCCACGAAAAAGAGAAAAGAAGTACAGTTCATGCAACTAGTATTCCAGATTATTTTTCCTTCAAGGATTATGTCCTCTACCAAACTGCATTTTAATTTAAAGGTTTTTATTTTTGTACTTATGTTTTCATGGTTTTCTAAAAATGTCTTTTGATTTTGCGACTGCCTGATATTCGTAGAGTAACCAATGATTTCACCTTCTAGGAATACCGAAAAAGAAATAGTTGCATATGTATTCTAAAATTCGAAACACAAATACAAAGACATGAATTTTGCAAGTCATTATATTTGATGTGAAGATAATAATCAATAGAAGTATAGTTTAAAACTCATACGATGATTTTCCTAAAAATTTTGGAACAATAATTCTGAATTTTGTCATGCAAATATTCTAATATTTTGGATTAGCTATTGTTGTAATCTTGTGGCTTCTTGAGTTCAGTTTCCTCAATGTTACTATTACGCGTCTCACACTCTTATATCTTTAATAAATTAGAAAATTGATATTTAAGTACCAAACCATCTCAAGGAGCTTCTTGTGTATGTATTTTTAATATTTTTCATAAAAGTTACAATTTGAAAACATTTATTTAATTAGATGAAAAATATATTAAAAGTTTGGTCAACTATGGGGTTTTACTATTTGCACCACTTTTACTAAATATATTGATTTTTCTCAAATAGTTAACTCAATTGACACACCGTCTTTGCGTGCACGATCTACAGAGTGTCTAGAATAAAATTACTCAAAAATATATTTTTAGGAAGTGCAATAAAAAACCGGAGATAGCAGTTTTTAGGCAGTAAGAATTTTTGGTGATTACTCTTTGCATGACCTTGACTCCGATATTTTTGTTAAATCTAAAATTTAACATTTTAAGTTCAAATTTTAAAGAGGTCGTCCTCGCTATATAGGTCATCAACTGTTCATGTTTCATAGGTTTTAAAAAAAATTGAGGGCCATGTTTATTCCCCTGTCAGTACCACGTAACAGTTTGGCTTTCTCGACATTGTTCACTAAAACGGACTTTTCTCCGAAACCGTAAATCACCTTGACACGATCTTTATATATTTACAAACTACGAAAGAAGTTTTTTACAGTTACGGCAAGTGGAATTCAAAATTACAAGTTTTACATTTCGTAAAGCCCTAAACGCACACAAACATAACAACGGGTATATGCGTAACGATTCCCGAGTTTACTACGTGTTGGTTTTCTTAGTGTATGTGTTGGTGTTGGTTTTCTTGGGAATGTTTTTTATGGTATTTTTGGAGATTTGGAACTCTTGCATCAAAATTGTGATGGTGGTAAATATCACAAGAAATTTCTTTCGACAACAAAAGACAGTTCATAATTTGTCAATCTTGGAAAAGTAATTCAGAAACAATAGAAATAAGCCTAAAAGATTTTTTAGAATTTCCGTGGATACATTGTTTCAAATTATCGACAATAACTTATAATAGAGGTAAAAAGATTGAACAGAAACTCGCCTTTCTTCTCATTAATCGAAACTGTTTCAAGTTATCGACAATAACTTCTAATAGAGGTAAAAAGATTGAACAAAAACTCGCCTTTCTTCTCATTAATCGAAACTGTTACTATTAGAAACCTTAGCGAAAAAGACATAAACAACTCGATTCCATGAAAGTTTAGATGAATCTTCGATCTCATTAATCACAGATTTTATATCTGAAACTATAATATTAGGTGGTATGTTTTCATAAACCTAATTTTCACATAATATTTTCTAGATAAATAATAAAATTGAAAAATTAAAGTAACATAATTGAAGTCTTAAAACCAATCGTCAGAGTATGAACTAAGCGAATCAATTATTCAAACCACAAGATTTTTCTTGTCATTACGCAATCGTTGCGAGCATAAAATTTTTTTTATCAAACCAAGGGGGAAATAGTTCCAAATAGTTGATGCAAGTCCTCCAAAGTTGTTGTTGTCATTCAGAAAGCAACCACGCCCAAAAATCCTCGCCCATTCCCTAATAACATTTCACACGGGAATTATTAATTTAATTATGAGGTAAAAGTAAAATTGTATAGATATTTGTAGTTTAAAATTTGAAATGCTAAGCTACTACTGTAAGCTAGGATAATACCTGCTGATCATCATTAGACTGATGATTTCCTTTCGATTCAAAATGGGGAGTCCCAGTGTTGCATCCATTATCATGATACTATAATATTTGTCATATACAGGATTAATTAGTTTAGCATTGAACATGAAAAGCTAAGAGACTCATGTTCAATTTTAACACCTGGTATTGTAATTTCTTAATTCCATTTAACATGAAACATATATCAACATCTCATACTAGCGGAGTTATCAAGTTTAATGCTATGTATTTGTAAAATATTAGTAATTGCTTGTTTCACGTGAAATGACTTATGTTATGCAGCTATTCCTAAGTCTTAATGATATGAAATATGATGTTAACATGATATCAGATCCTGATATCCCTGGTTACTGGAGGACTCAAACGAGTCCCTCCTACCCCAATATTCTCAATAACTATTGAAAAGATTGATATTGTACTTTGGTGTGCCCAAAAATGGGACGAGATCCCGACTGGGATCCCCACTTAGTAATTGAAAATCGTAAGAATTTTCGTAATTAAAATTGCTGACTTTTAAAAAGGTAAAATTTTGAATTCGGAAATTGATGATTTTGTGCAAAGTAAAAATTTTAAATTTATAAAATTACAAACTTTAACTACGAAGATTACAAGTTCTCATAATTCTCATTTTAAGAAGTTCTTATTTGAGCAATATATATATATATATATTGAGAATATTTGAGCAAGATATCCTCACTTGTCCATGCATCAATATATTTTGATATCTGAATAATTTTTCATATGTTAAGTCTATACCTCATCAAGGTCTGTGTTCACCTTTTCAGCATTTGGCATATCTTTTTCTTCCAGAAAGGTATCTCCAAAATCAAAATTGTTTCCAACGTAGTAGTCTTGATATTTGTTCTACATGTGATAACACGTAAAGGAGAAAGATGAAGATAATCATGCAGAAATATATTGATATCTAAATAATTTTGCAAATATTAAGTCAGTTCCTCATCAAGGTTTGTGGGCACCTTGTCAGGATTTGGCATGTCTTTGTTTACCAGAAAGGCACCTCCAAAATCATAATTGTTTCCGACGTCGTAGTCTTGATTTTTGTTCTACAAGCGATGACACGTAAAAGAGAAAGATGAAGATATTCATGCACACTTGTAGAAATTTTAAATTCTAAGACAAGATGTATAGAAGAGAAAGAGCAGAACATAAATTTATGTTAATTTTACCTCAGCATCAGTTGATTCGTTTTTCTGCTCAGGGACAACAGAATCGATTTGAGGATATGCAAATCTCTCTGTGAAACAAATGTACTATAAATTTAAAAGTCTTTTAATATATTGTTCTGGTTAAATTTGAAGATGAGAAGCTATTTCTGAGACACTCCTCAAATAAACAATTAGTCCTCTGTGTATTTGCAGCAATGTATCAATATCTAAATAATTACCTCATCAGGGCTTATGTGCGCCTTGTCAGCATTTTACATGTCTTTGTTTAGAAAGGCATCTCCAAAATTAAAACTGTTTCCGATGTAGTAGTCCTGATTGTTGTTCTACATGCGATAACACGTGAAGGAGAAATATGTACATAATCATGCAGAATATATCAATATCTAAATAATTCTACATATATTAAGTATATACCTCATCAAGGTCTGTTTGCACATTGTCAGCATTTGGCAAGTCTTTGTTAACCAGAAAGGCATCTCCAAAATCAAAATTGTTTCGTATGTAGAACTCTTGATTTTTATTCTACATGTGATAACACGTAAAGGAGAAAGATGAAAATAATTAGGCATATTTTGAAATTTAAATTGTAAACCTTAAGTTGTTTAGCAGAGACAGAGTAGAACATGAATTTATGTAAACTTAATATACCAAATCAGTTGACTGATAGGTACTTCCATAAACGGAAACGTTAATTTGATCAGCAGATCTGTATTGTTGCTCAGGGACAACATTATCAAATGTAGGAGATGCGAAATTTCTCTGTGAAGCAAATGTATTGTAAACTTCAAGTGCACCGCCAGTATAGTAGTTTTGTGGCTGTGTTTGTTTAGAAAAGCCATTCTGATTCATGTGAATCGGAGCCAAAGTTTGGACAGAATTAAATCCACTGCTAATCTTGTCACTGCTAGAAAATTCGGGTGTTTGTGGCTGGTACATCAGACTGGGATATGTACCGTTTGTTAGTCCACTTGGAGGAAAACCTGTAGCATTACAAATCAAATAGTTTTCACCCAAGCTCATTCATGTTAACAAATGCCTGACAGAATCGTGTCAACTGTTTAATTACCTGGACTGGTTAGTAGCTTAGATTGTCCGTAACCTAGTAGTTCCTTATGGCTGAGAAACGATGAGGACCACCTTTTCCCATTTTGGAGTGTTTTAAACAAGTCTGGATTTTGTTCTGCTTCAGACTGTTTCTCTTGGTCGATTCGGTACTTCTGCCAATATTAGAATAAAGAAGACATTAGAACAGCAAAATTAGAAATTCTCGTCACACAGAAGAAAAGGAGAAAAGAGGGGGAGGAACTAACTTGCAAGTGACTGGCTACTTGTTCCCTCCTCAGTCCAGGCACATTCATTACGGTAACAATGTTCCTCGGAATAGATCCTACAACAAAAATTCATCGCGGACAATTCAAGTATGTGAGACATAATCGACATCATTAAACTGTAGTGAAAGACATGTTAAAATGTAACATCTTACCTTGAGGCCCTAGATGCTGCACAGCTCTTACAAACTTGTCATGGAGAAAAGGTGTCCAATTAAGCTTGTTCTTTTTTGTTAGAAGAGCTTTGTCTTTCGGAACTCTGTTTTTGCCATGATTATGATCTTCATTATCAGTTATCTGAAGCTTTGGCTTCGATTTCTTTTCATATAACTTATTACCAGTGTCATCTTCATTGTCCTTAGCAGAACTATCATCAGATATTAAGTTTTTCCCTTTAGCTAGATTCTTTTTCCATTGGTTCACAAAATCCCATATTGATTTCAAGTCTTCTGTAGTAATGGGCTTAACTACGAAAAGGGAAGCTCCACTCTGACTTCCCTCGCATAGATTACTAGCTTCTCTGTCACCTGACATCACTAACAATAAAATTTCAAGAGTTTGATTAGTCTGTTGGTGAAGATCATTGAGGGAACTGTACAACTAAAATTGAGGAAAAAAACAATCAAAAAGATTGATACTAATCATCTGAAAAACTGATCTAAAAACCGAGCAACCGCCTTCTTAATATCGTTTACTATTGCATGAAAAATTTATTATGCGCTTCAAAAAAATTGCGGTAATAAAAAAAATACCTAACATAGCACTAGATAAAACTATTTTTCATAAAGCGCGGTTATATATTAATGAAATTTAAATTCAGTTATAGTGACACTCACATACAACCGGTAATTGAAAATCTTGATGAATCCATCTTTGTAGTTCAAACCCATCCATGCCTGGCATGTGGACATCAGATACCACCAGATCAAACTTAATGACTCCAGTCCGTAGGATGCGCAAAGCATCCAGAGGATCCTTGGCAGTCAATACTATGAGAAAACAAAACAAGAAAATATTAGACGCAACATCTGTTAAGTAACGAGCTCATTTAAAATCTAAAGATGTTAGAAAAAGGCATCTGATACTATATTCTAGAAAGATCAGTATGCCACATCAAAAGATTTGAGATGGTAATTTAAAAATCAGTCAAAATGAACCAAATCTTCTGCAATTTTTTTTATAATTTCCTCTTGTTTTTAACTCGTACAATTAAAATATGAATTATTAGCAGATTTATAAATAAGAAATGAATAGAGTTTATATACATACCTCGATAGGCGCATCCCTTTAGCAAACTAGCAATAAGAGATAAGCAAGTTCTATCATCGTCCACCACCAAAATGGTCACCATTTTTTCCTTAGTACTTCCATTGTTACAGCCATTGTTTTGATTATTTAACTTAGAAATCTCCATATCTCACAGTCGAAATGAATTGAAATGTATATGCAATAGCGATGGGACCAAAATTTCGAGACTGTATAGGCTAATATACAGATGTAAGTGTAATTTATCCAATGTGCCTAAATATATACCGTTTAGGGGATCTAGCTAGGGGCATTTAGGACATGACCAGCATTGTTGTAAATTATAATTAAATTGACTTTTTTTATATAATATGTTCCTTAAAAGTTAAGGAGTAGGTCATAATTTCTCGATAAAGTAAAATATTATTGGGTTCGAACTTGCATTATAATAAAAATAGAATTTTATCATTATTTGAAATTGGATATGAATTTTAGAAAACGACACGTAAGTTAAAGTTTATCGTTTTTATGATTTTAAAATTGACTAACATAGACAAAATTCATATGTTCTGCTGGTACAGAAATTCATGACTATAAAAATACAAAATATACACAAAATTATTAAACTAAAAATATAGCATTCGCATACTCAACCTAATAACGGTGAAGTATGGGCTCGGCTTAATTGGTAAAATTTGGGCAAAATTGTTACTTGTTATCCTCCGGCGTATTGGCTGTGTGGGCAACTGACCCCACTGAAATTTGAAAAACAGAAATTTTGAATGTTCGAATTTAATTAGGAAAAAGTTATAATAAATAAGTTTTACCTTTACTCCTTTGAAAATATAGATTTATAGTAATAAATTGTTATTTGACCCCATACCATTGTGCATTATGGTAGAATTGGTTCATTATAAATATTTTGTTAATATTTCTAAAATATTTTCTACATTCATCTTGGTCTTTACAAAATTTTTGAACTTGTGGCTCGAATTTCTAGCTACGCCAGTGGTTATGCTCAAGGTTGTACTCTTAACAAACAATTGTAGTTATTGTAAATGGAAAGTGAAAGATTAAAAAAATTCGTTTAGTGTAATAAATCGGGGTTTAAAATAAATTTTAATTTTTTTAATCAAGAAAATATTTATTGATAATTCTTTTTTCATATGAATTCTTTTTTCCTATTGATTTCGTGAAATGAAATTTGGATAAAGCTAAATTTCCAATAGTTGAGTTTTCGATATAAACAGGTGGAGGGTTAAAGATAAAGACAAGAGCACCTTCATTTTTCTTATAGAATAATCTCAAATTCATTATGTCATTTAATAGATGAGCAATACCTTTTTAACAATACCTTTTTATTAAAAAAAGTTATAAAAAGATGTTCAAACAATATCTTCTTAAAAATACTAAAATAAATATTAGATTGAATATATAAGTGTGATATGTATGGATTAGCTGAATCGAAGTTCTGTCCGCTTTTGGTTGACTATAAATTTCAAAGAATATTTGGTTCGAGGACCCACAAAAAAATACGATTTACGTTAATTAGTCCAAAACAATTAGCAAAAAAAGGTTATAAGCATTTCTAGTTCCTTGACAAGAAAAGGTTTAAAATGTTGCTCAGGTTCAAATCTCTTCAAAATATATTAAAGGAAATAAAAAAAAGAGAACTGAAATTCACACTATATATATATATACACGATAATTTTCAAATACAAACCAATTTTAGAATAAAAATTACAAACTAGTGATTGATATAGGTATAAGTAGTGATTATAAACTAGAGAAAATATAATATTTTAGCTAGTGTATTACTTCATTAGATGTAAAAATATATTGTGTTGATTATGTTGGGACTCCATAAAATAGTATTTTAGTGAGGTTATTATTTTATGGATTACAATTTATTTGAGGTTCACATATATATATATATATATATATATATATATATATATATATATATATGATAGTGCTCTAAAGAGAACTTCTGAAACTGAAAACCGTAAGAATTTTCGTAATTAAAATTGCTGACTTTTAAAAAGGTAAAATTTTGAATTCGAAAATTGATGATTTTGTGCAAAGTAAAAATTTTAAATTTTATAAAATTACAAACTTTAGCTACGAAGATTACAAGTTCTCATAATTCTCATTTTAAGAAGTTCTTATTTGAGAAATATATATATATATATATGTATGTATATAAGCAATTGTTGAAATGAAAATAATTCTTATTATATAAGTAGAATGAAATCACAGCCATTTATTTTTTTCCCAAAGATTCATCCGATCCGTTTATTTTGTTATTAATTCAAACATTGAAGACATTTATATGGTCTAATTAATTTCAAGGTCACCATTTATTTCTATTATTTCTCTCTATACTATTTCTCTCTCTAAGTTTTCTCTATCAATTTCCGCATCTCGTACATTCTCTATCTTTCTTCAATTTTTCTTTTTCGTGATTATCACTAAGCTCACTAAGTTCATATCTTGTTTCTTT
Source organism: Apium graveolens (assembly GCF_009905375.1). Classification (NCBI taxonomy): domain Eukaryota; kingdom Viridiplantae; phylum Streptophyta; class Magnoliopsida; order Apiales; family Apiaceae; genus Apium; species Apium graveolens. The sequence continues at coordinate 8,629 of NW_027421289.1, read as the reverse complement.
TCATTTTTTGTAATCGACTGATTTCGTAGGTATTCTAAAGCACGATTACTTCAGATTTGTTGAAAATTTCTATGAATTAAGGTAATTACTTGCGTTTTAAACTCTTTTTATGTGTTTCATACCTTTCAGTTGATTTAGTAGTTAAATGTAAAATTTAATAGTTACTTTCACTGATTATTCGACTATTATTAGTGATTATGTGTTGTGAGCTAACTTTGATTGTAGTGCGTTTGTAGTTTTATTTCTTATGTATTTTGAATTTGTAAGTTATTATTGGTATTTTTTTTAGTGATTATAATTTTATGTGAATCAATGTCATTTGCTTATGTCTTAAGCCTTAACTGATTATTTGACTACGATTAGTGATAATGTAGTTATTAATTAATTTTACATGTGGTACATTTGTTATCATTGATGTTGCTTTTTTATTTGTAATTGTAAACAAGTGTATTGTTAGTGATTGTTGGTTAATTATGCTATATTAATATATTTTAGTTTGTTATGACTGAATTTTTTATATGTTTTAGGTTCCAGTTGCGGTGATTCGTCTCATATTAGCCGTTTAGTAGGTGATTATGTATCTAATGGCGGTAACAGTTTATCTGAAAGTGAGATTTCTGTTTCGCGTTTTAATATTTCACATGGTGGTCATAAGTATTACATTCCAAAGTATAGTGGTGATATTTCTAACCAGAGGTTAATCAGAGTTTTGATAGTTTGGAAAAAGGTATTGAATTTACAAGGAATATGGGATGTTGTCTAGATTTAATGTGAGGTTGAATATTGAAATGAAAGATGATAGGGATGAAATAATTTTGAGAAAATATATTATTTGTGGGAGAGCTGGTTTTAATGATCTGCCTAGAATTTAGATGAAAGTTCTAGTAAAATTGTTAAGCGTAGGAGGACTGTTTCAGGGAGGTGCGGATGTAAAGCAATATGTGTTTTCAAATGTATTGGTCCGACAAGTATGTTATTGCTGTGTTTGAGGAAAAACACAATCATCCGTTAGCTTCTGAAGAGGGTCTTCAATTTTGAAAGCAAATAGAGAAATGACTAATCGTATGCGCTAACATGTTGTTGATACTGCTAAAGTGAATATTGGTACTAGTAAATCTTTTACTTTGATGAAGGAACAGGTTGGTGGTTATGGCAATATTGGTGCTTCGGTACATGATTTTCAGAATTTTAATAGAGATTTAAGGTGTTATGTTGGTGAGGCTGATGCACAGATATTGCTGGAAAAGTTTAAAGTTTTACATGAGACATGTGAATCATTTTATTATACATATGATGTTGATTGTGAGGGTTATTTAACGAATCTTTTTTGGGCTGATGCTACTGCTAGAAGAAATTATGAATTAAATGGAGATGTTGTATCCTTTGATGCTACATTTATACAAATCGGTATATTTTCTACCATTATAGGTTTTTTTTTAAATTGTATGATTCTTTTTGACCATTTTGTGTTTATTTTAACAGGTATAACATGATCTTTGCTCCTTTTACCGGTGTGGATAAACATGATCTATGTGTCACATTTGCTGCATGTCTTCTTGTTAAGAAGGATAAGAGTCATTATACATGGGCGTTTCAGCATTTTTGAAGCAATAAAGCATAATCATATTCTTATGGTTCTGACTAGTGTCATGCAATGAAAGCTGCTGTTCCTGAAGTTTTTAAAGCAACCAATGATATCCTGCACTAAGCATCGTTTATGCATGTGGCATATAATCCAGAAATCCCCTCTTAAGGTATGTTAGATGATAATTTTTAAATTTATTTTTTTATTTTGGTTATTTATTGCATTTGGTTGTTACTGTTTTTGTTAGATTGATTTATATTTTTTAACCAATACCATCTTCTTTGAAAATGATCACTGATTTCGCTTCTATAATATTATTTGTTGGTAATATTGATTTTCTTTGTTTGGCTTTTTTGGCTTCTTTTATTTATCGTTTTAAGTTGTTGAAGTGATTTCAATGTTTGATTTTTGTATTTGCTGTAATTTATTTGTCAGCTTGACAATCGATTGTGTAAGGAAACTGACTTTATGGAGAAGATGAAGAAATTTATCTGGTCTTCAACTATTGAGCCTGATGAGTTTAAATCAGGGTGGTTATCAGTTATGAAAGAGTTTAAACTTGAATGGAACAAGTGGTTAGGAAAAATGTATTCGCTTAGAAAGTCTTGGATTCCTGCGTATTTTTGAGGTGAACCTGTGTTTGGGTAAATGAGAACTACCTCGCGGTCTAAGAGTGAGAATTTTTTCTTTAGTTAGTTTTATAGATAAGGGAGTACTTTATGTGAATTCTGGTTTCGGTTTGAAAATGCTATGGATAAGCGGCGGAATGAAACTCGTAGATTAAACCATGAGTCCAATTCAAGCCTGCCAATTACTGTTTCAGAGTGGTTCATTGAAGATGATGCTACTGATTTGTTTACAAGAGCTATTTTTTATAAACTTCAAGATGAGATTATTTCTTCTTGTTTGAATATGCAAATCAAGAAATGAGTGAAGAAATTGACGGCATTACTTGTTTGGAAATCAGAGATATTAAAGTGAAAGATAAAATCTTTAAGGTAATTGTATGATATTTCATTAATTACATAGTATACTCTGTGTTGGTGATTATTACATTTGATTAAATTTTGCAGGTGAGTGTCAGCTATGATCATGATGTGTGTTCATGCAATAAGTTTTTTATGTGTGGTATTTATGTGGTTTAAAACAAATTGGATTAGTTAAATTCCCCAAAAGTATGGTTTTCAATCGTTGGATGAAAATTGCTGAAAGTGGCAGTTCTTCAGTGTCTTTTGTTATTTCCGAAGATCATCTTAAAATACAAAAGGTTACAGTCAAAGTTAGTCATATCAGGTTTGAATTCCGTAAAGTGGTTAACAAAGCTGGTACGATTTAGATAAGCTGGATCATGTTCATTGGACAGTAAAGCAATTAAGTACTGATATGGATGATGGTGATGGTAGTGGAGGTGTTATGTCGAAAGCAGAGTTTATGGCAAATGTAGTTGGTCAGAAGCTGACATAAGATGTCAAGGTTAAAGTACCAAACATATGTAAAAATAAAGGGTCAGCCTTGAAGAGATATATCAGTCTAAAGAGAAGGCAATGAATAATGCAAATAAGAAGCCTCAGAAGGGTAAACAATGCAAAGCAACTGCTCATAACTATATGAAATGTCCACCGAAAAAGAGAAAAGAAGTACAGTTCATGCAACTAGTATTCCAGATTATTTTTTCCTTCAAGGATTATGTCCTCTACCAAACTGCATTTTAATTTAAAGGTTTTTATTTTTGTACTTATGTTTTCATGGTTTTCTAAAAATCTCTTTTGATTTTGCGACTGCCTGATATTCGTAGAGTAACCAATGATTTCACCTTCTAGGAATACCGAAAAAGAAATAGTTGCATATGTATTCTAAAATTTGAAACACAAATACAAAGACATGAATTTTGCAAGGTCATTATATTTGATGTGAAGATAATAATCAATAGAAGTATAGTTTAAAACTCATACGATGATTTTTCTAAAAATTTTGGAACAATAATTCTGAATTTTGTCATGCAAATATTCTAATATTTTGGATTAGCTATTGTTGTAATCTTGTGGCTTCTTGAGTTCAGTTTCCTCAATGTACTATTACGCGTCTCACACTCTTATATCTTTAATAAATTAGAAAATTGATATTTAAGTACCAAACCATCTCAAGGAGCTTCTTGTGTATGTATTTTTAATATTTTTCATAAAAGTTACAATTTGAAAACATTTATTTAATTAGATGAAAAATATATTAAAAGTTTGGTCAACTATGGGGTTTTACTATTTGCACCACTTTTACTAAATATATTGATTTTTCTCAAATAGTTAACTCAATTGACACAACCGTCTTTGCGTGCACGATCTACAGAGTGTCTCGAATTGCACGGAATCCACTACAACATTCGGGTATATTTTTAGGAAGTGCAATAAAAAACCGGAGATGGCAGTTTTTAGGCAAGTAAGCATTTTTGGTGATTACTCTTTTCATGACCTTGACTCCGATATATTTGTTAAATCTAAAATTTAACATTTTAAGTTCAAATTTTAAAGAGGTCTTCCTCGCTGTATAGGTCATCAACTGTTCATGTTTCATAGTTTTAAAAAAATTGAGGGCCATGTTTATTCCCCTGTCAGTACCACGTAACAGTTTGGCTTTCTCGACATTGTTCACTAAAACGGACTTTCTCCGAAACCGTAAATCACCTTGACACGATCTTATATATTACAAACTACGAAAGAAGTTTTTACAGTTACGGCAAGTGGAATTCAAAAATACAAGTTTTACATTTCGTAAATCCCTAAACGCACACAAACATACAACGGATATATGCGTAACGATTCCCGAGTTACTACGTGTTGGTTTTCTTAGTGATGGTGTTGGTGTTGGTTTCTTGGGAATGTTTTTTATGGTATTTTTGGAGATTTGGAACTCTGCATCAAAATTGTGATGGTGGTAAATATCACAAGAAATTTCTTTCGACAACAAAAGACAGTTCATAATTTGTCAATCTTGGAAAAGCAATTCAGAAACAATAGAAATAAGCCTAAAAGATTTTTTAGAATTCCGTGGATACACTGTTTCAAATTATCGACAATAACTTCTAATAGAGGTAAAAAGATTGAACAGAAACTCGCCTTTCTTCTCATTAATCGAAACTGTTACTATTAGAAACCTGAGCGAAAAAGACATAAACAACTCGATTCCATAAAGTTTAGATGAATCTTCGATCTCATTAATCACAGATTTTATATCTGAAACTATATTTAGGTGGTTATGTTTTCATAAACCTAATTTTCACATAATATTTTCTAGATAAATAATAAAATTGAAAAATTAAAGTAACATAATTGAAGTCTTAAAACCAATCGTCAGAGTATGAACTAAGCCAATCAATTATTCAAACCACAAGATTTTCTTGTCATTACGCAATTGCTTGCGAGCATAAAATTTTTTTTTATCAAACAAGGGGGAAATAGTTCCAATAGTTGATGCAGTCCTCCAAAGTTGTTGTTGTCATTCAGAAAGCAACCACGCCCAAAAATCCCTCGCCCATTCCTAATAACATTTCACACGGGAATTATTAATTTAATTATGAGGTAAAAGTAAAATTGTATAGATATATGTAGTTTAAAAATTTGAAATGCTAAGCTACTACTGTAAGCTAGGATAATACCTGCTGATCATCATTAGACTGATGATTCCTTTCGATTCAAATGGTGAGTCCCAGTGTTGCATCCATTATCATGATACTATAATATTTGTCATATACAGGATTATTAGTTTAGCATTGAAGATGAAAAGCTAAGAGACTCATGTCAATTTTAACACCTGGTATTGTATTTCTTAATTCCATTAACATGAAACATATATCACATCTCATACTAGCGGAGTTATCAAGTTTATGCTATGTATTTGTAAAATATTAGTAATTGCTTGTTTCACGTGAAATGACTTATGTTATGCAGCTATTCCTGAGTTTTAATGATATGAATATGATGTTAACATGATATCAATCCGATATCCCTGGTTACTGGAGGACTCAAGCGAGTCCCTCCTACCCCAATATTCTCAATAACTATTGAAAAGATTGATATTGTACTTTGGTGTGCCCAAAAATGGGACGAGATCCCGACTGGGATCCCCACTTAGTAATTGAAAATCGTAAGAATTTTCGTAATTAAAATTGCTGACTTTTAAAAGGTAAAATTTGAATTCGGAAATTGATGATTTTGTGCAAAGTAAAAATTTTAAATTTTATAAAATTACAAACTTTAACTACGAAGATTACAAGTTCTCATAATTCTCATTTTAAGAAGTTCTTATTTGAGATATATATATATATATATATATATTGAGAATATTTGAGCAAGATATCCCCACTTGTCCATGCATCAATATATTTTGATATCTGAATAATTTTTCATATGTTAAGTCTATACCTCATCAAGGTCTGTGTTCACCTTTTCAGCATTTGGCATATCTTTTTCTTCCAGAAAGGTATCTCCAAAATCAAAATTGTTTCCAACGTAGTAGTCTTGATATTTGTTCTACATGTGATAACACGTAAAGGAGAAAGATGAAGATAATCATGCAGAATATATTGATATCTAAATAATTTTGCAAATATTAAGTCAGTTCCTCATCAAGGTTTGTGGGCACCTTGTCAGCATTTGGCATGTCTTTGTTTACCAGAAAGGCACCTCCAAAATCATAATTGTTTCCGACGTCGTAGTCTTGATTTTTGTTCTACAAGCGATGACACGTAAAAGAGAAAGATGAAGATATTCATGCACACTTGTAGAAATTTTAAATTCTAAGACAAGATGTATAGAAGAGAAAGAGCAGAACATAAATTTATGTTAATTTTACCTCAGCATCAGTTGATTCGTTTTTCTGCTCAGGGACAACAGAATCGATTTGAGGATATGCAAAATCTCTCTGTGAAACAAATGTACTATAAATTTAAAAGTCTTTTAATATATTGTTCTGGTTAAATTTGAAGATGAGAAGCTATTTCTGAGACACTCCTCAAAAACAATTAGTCCTCTGTGTATTTGCAGCAATGTATCAATATCTAAATAATTACCTCATCAAGGCTTATGTGCGCCTTGTCAGCATTTTGCATGTCTTTGTTTAGAAAGGCATCTCCAAAATTAAAACTGTTTCCGATGTAGTAGTCCTGATTGTTGTTCTACATGCGATAACACGTGAAGGAGAAATATGTACATAATCATGCAGAATATATCAATATCTAAATAATTCTACATATATTAAGTATATACCTCATCAAGGTCTGTTTGCACATTGTCAGCATTTGGCAAGTCTTTGTTAACCAGAAAGGCATCTCCAAAATCAAAATTGTTTCGTATGTAGAACTCTTGATTTTATTCTACATGTGATAACACGTAAAGGAGAAAGATGAAAATAATTAGGCATATTTTGAAATTTAAATTGTAAACCTTAAGTTGTTTAGCAGAGACAGAGTAGAACATGAATTTATGTAAACTTAATATACCAAATCAGTTGACTGATAGGTACTTCCATAAACGGAAACGTTAATTTGATCAGCAGATCTGTATTGTTGCTCAGGGACAACATTATCAAATGTAGGAGATGCGAAATTTCTCTGTGAAGCAAATGTATTGTAAACTTCAAGTGCACCGCCAGTATAGTAGTTTTGTGGCTGTGTTTGTTTAGAAAAGCCATTCTGATTCATGTGAATCGGAGCCAAAGTTTGGACAGAATTAAATCCACTGCTAATCTTGTCACTGCTAGAAAATTCGGGTGTTTGTGGCTGGTACATCAGACTGGGATATGTACCGTTTGTTAGTCCACTTGGAGGAAAACCTGTAGCATTACAAATCAAATAGTTTTCACCCAAGCTCATTCATGTTCAAATGCCTGACAGAATCGTGTCAACTGTTTAATTACCTGGACTGGTTAGTAGCTTAGATTGTCCGTAACCTAGTAGTTCCTTATGGCTGAGAAACGATGAGGACCACCTTTTCCCATTTTGGAGTGTTTTAAACAAGTCTGGATTTTGTTCTGCTTCAGACTGTTTCTCTTGGTCGATTCGGTACTTCTGCGAATATTAGAATAAAGAAGACATTAGAACAGCAAAATTAAATTCTCGTCACACAGAAGAAAAGGAGAAAAGAGGGGGAGGAACTAACTTGCAAGTGACTGGCTACTTGTTCCCTCCTCAGTCCAGGCACATTCATTACGGTAACAATGTTCCTCGGAATAGATCCTACAACAAAAATTCATCGCGGACAATTCAAGTATGTGAGACATAATCGACATCATTAAACTGTAGTGAAAGACATGTTAAAATGTAACATCTTACCTTGAGGCCCTAGATGCTGCACAGCTCTTACAAACTTGTCATGGAGAAAAGGTGTCCAATTAAGCTTGTTCTTTTTTGTTAGAAGAGCTTTGTCTTTCGGAACTCTGAAAAACTGATCTAAAACCGAGCAACCGCCTTTTAATATCGTTTACTATTGCATGAAGAAATTTTATATGCGCTTCAAAAAAATTGCGGTAATAAAAACATACCTAACATAGCACTAGATAAAACTATTTTCATAAAGCGCGGTTATATAATGAAATTTAATTCAGTTATAGTGACACTCACATACAACGGTAATTGAAATCTTGATGAATCCATCTTTGTAGTTCCAACCCATCCATGCCTGGCATGTGGACATCAGATACCACCAGATCAAACTAATGGACTCCAGTCCGTCGGATGCGCAAAGCATCCAAGGATCCTTGGCAGTCAATACTATGAGAAAAACAAAACAAGAAAATATTAGACGCAAACTCTGTTAAGTAACGAGCTCATTTAAAATCTAAAGATGTTATAAAAAGGCATCTGATACTATATTCTAGAAAGATCAGTATGCCACATCAAAGATTTGAGATGGTAATTAAAAATCAGTCAAAATGAACCAAATCTTCTGTAATTTTTTTTATAATTTCCTCTTGTTTTTAACTCGTACAATTAAAATATGAATTATTAGCAGATTTTATAAAAAGAAATGAATAGGTTTATATACATACCTCGAT